>NC_092638.1:1373376-1623376 GCF_039555335.1 Amphiura filiformis | reverse complement strand
ATCAGGCCTCCCTATCCTGTGCATCAAATATTGTCTAGCAGAGGATTACGACAACTAATGCTTCAGGAACATCATTATATAGCTTGTATTGTACATGATGAAGTAAGTGAATAAATTAATTGAATGATCTGAGGTAATAAAACAAACCAAAACTACAAATGTATGTATTATATAAATATAATATTTAAGTCTACATTAACCGAAGTGTCATTTGAAACTACTATTGCGTGTCAATTTCATTTTGTTTAAACAATCATGTTATTTGATTAAGTGCTATCTGGATGAATGATAACACTTGCGACCTATAATTTGAGGTATATCAAGTTGAATATGAATAAACAGGAAAGGTCTATTGAACTTGTAATGCCATGAGCTCGATTTGCGCAATACCTAAATTCAAATTAATTTCTAAAACATGCACTACAATAGAAATGGGTTCTTTGTAACTCCGCATTTTGTTCATTTTGAAAAATTCCACTGAAAATTGGAAATTTTCTAGTTTTAAGATGGACTATTTTAGCAGTGATGTAGGCGTTTGCTAGTTGGACATAAACATTACGAAACCGTACGTATTATAATATACGTTGGATGCATGCATACGCAGAGGTTTTGCTTTGTATGATTTTGTGAGATTCTACAGAGTTTGGGCTAATGTAGGCCTCAATGCAGGGAAATATAGGCTAATTAATATTGTATTATGGAGCCAAGTTTTACGGACCTAGCCAGTAAAACACCCTTGGCTACCGGTCGCCGATAGAGTGCCTGGGTCGAATCCAGGAAAATCTCCATTTTCTTCATCTTCTCTCCTTTTTCGTTTATTATTTTCTTTCCGATAGACAAAAACCACTTTTAGCGTTAGAATAACCAAAACATAAAGGTCGGCTTTTTAAAGCAGCAAGCATGACGCCACTAAAGGCTTGTCCCAACAATTTGATATGTATTCTGAAATGACACTAATTTGACAAATTAGTGTCATAATTCTCGTTTGATAATAGCTTAAGGGAACAGGCTATAGGAATAAATACCAAACGAACATATACTGGTTTATGCCATAATATTGTAGTCTTTCAACCCTTTCATAACTTCAGCTGTGTAACTTACGAACATTTCCGCTAAAAAGTGGTTCTTTTAATTTTAGAAACTACATTAAAAATCGCTCTGGTACTGATCGTACTATAATGATCACCAGACTATATTGTTCTGATCACACTATAGACCAGGTTGATATGTGACGTCAATTGCCAGGCAATTTGTCTCTATTGTTCCTTGCCCGGCAATATGCCCACGCATTGTGTTGTGTTCAGGGACCGTGCTTTTAAAAAACCCGCCAGATCACAATAAGGCCATTGACCTATGTAGTGGTCATACGTTGTTCGCTCATATAATGCAAATCCCTTAGAGACTCACTAATAATGCGCTGCATCAGGCCAGGGACTCTATTATGTTAATTTTAATCATTTCTTTGAGGTGAATAGATAAAAGAGAGGCCTTGAAAAACAGGTGTGAGGTTCTAGATAATATTTTATCATCAAAGCTGGTGATATAGGATATTTCGTGGAGGCGGGACTTATTAATTCATAACGCTCATATTTTCATGAACCCTAACCGCCTAAGGTCATGTTTTTTATGTTGGGCACCAGTTGCGATGCATGTGTATTTTTCAAACAAATCACATGCTTTTACAGGTTTGGTACTATAACTTCAAAAGTTTACATTAGAACCCAATAAAAGTATATATATTCTGAGCGCATATACTCAGACAATTTCAGAAACGATACAATGGGAGTCATTATACAGGGTGACCCATATAATATACAGGGTGTAACAAGCAAAATAAGGATGAAAATATTAATTCAGTTAGGGGTGTCACCCCTCGACGTACATTGATAATGTAAAGTTTTGACACATGTTTAATATAGTTCACTTAATTGCCCACCCAGCCATATGGAACTTTTAGCGGTCAAATACATCAATTATGTAGATACAGGGTGGTCAAAATCTATCAATATTTATTTATTTATTTATTTATTAGACTCTATACACTGGAGATTGCACAATATCATAATAACAGTTAAATATAAAATAGCAAAATACATTCTGAAAAGATTACAATAATATACATGTTTAAAATACGAATTAATACCAGTGCAGAGAATGGGACGAACAGGTGCGTATCACCTCTAAGACCATCCCACCTCAAGACCAAAAATAAGCCGCCCATGCCCAGTCCCTCCCCTTTAAGTAGACCTGCACATAGTGCAGCTACATGAAGAAAACCACGTGCACGTACTGTTGGCTTCGAAATTTGAATCAAATTTTGAGTTTAAAAAAAGAACCGCATTAGTTTTAAAAATAGAAAAAGATAAAGAAGACCTAGTACTAGGAGGAAGCCGATTCCACAAAGATACAATGCGGTTGAAAAAAGATGACTTGAATGCCTCAGTCATACAAAAAGGAACCTTAAGAAGAAGAGGAGCAGTAGATGATCTAGTGGTGGGATGCCCTTGTCCAGACCCAGAGTTGCAAAATTTGACATATTTGTCAATGTCCAGGTCATACACACCTGTAATACACTTAAAAAACAATGAAAGGTCAAGCTGTTCCCTACGCATTGTAAGAGGGAGCAAGTTCAATTGGCACAGGCGCTCCCGATAGTCCAGATCAGGATAGTGCATAATGAATTTGGTAGCTCGCCTCTGGACACCTTCCAGGCACTCAACATTGTGTCTGGAGGTACCACTCCAGAGGCAGCTACCAAACTCAAGATCACTCCTGATCAGGGCTAGATACAGGGCTTTGGTGACTTTCACAGGTGCGTTAAAACCTACAGTGCGCTTAATCAGACCCAATTTTCTATTGCACTTTTTGACTACATTGTTGATATGAGTATTCCAGTCTAGTTTTGAAGATATTTCAATACCAAGATCTTTAATGGATTTAACAGAACTAAGTTTAATGTTGTTCATGAAATAGTCAAAATGAAATGGTTTTCGTTTTCTGGTGACCGAAATAACTTGACACTTGGAGGGATGAAAATTTAACTCCCAGGTGCTGCTCCAATCAACAAGTGCATTGAGATCATTCTGGAGCAATTGGCAATCATTTAAACTGTCAATATTCAAAAACATTTAGCATCATCAGCAAAAGGGCAACTTTGGTATTCTTGGCAACACTGGGCAAGTCATTGATATATAACACAAAGAGGAGGGGACCCAAGATGGATCCCTGCGGGACACCGGAAACCACAGGCAGCCAGTCAGAGTAAGTACCATCCACAACAACTCGTTGACGTCTGCCTGTCAGGTAAGCTCTAAACCAACAAATAAGATCGGAATGGAAACCAAAAGAACTGAGTTTGTGAACAAGGAGGTCATGAGAAACGCTATCAAAAGCTTTGGAAAAATCCAAATACACCATATCGACTTGCCCAGAGTTGTCAAGAACAGAGTTAATGTCATGGAATACCTCAATAAGCTGAGTAGCTGTGGAGCGGCCCTTAATAAACCCATGTTGGAGATGGTAAATCTGGTCTTTGACTACAGGAAAAATAATATCAAAAATGGCACGCTCCATAACCTTACCACAAATACATAGTAATGAGACAGGTCTATAGTTACTGGCTTGCTGTTTGTCAGATTTCTTAAACACAGGGACAACGTTAGCATCAAGCCACTGGCTGTGGAGTTTACCCTCTGCTAGAGATACATTAAAGATATAACATAAAGGATATGCGATTTGATGGAAACATTCTTTAAGCACTCTAGGTGACAATCCATCCGGACCAATAGCCTTTGATACATCAAGCTTTTTAAGGATTTTAAGCACCTTATCTTCCTGAATTACTGTAGTACCCAAAAGATCATGGTGACGGATGGAAACTGTAGGAAGACTAGCACGGACCCTAGGTTGAGTAAAAACAGAGAAGAAATAGTTATTGAAAAGTGTGGCTTTCTCACTGGGAGTGGAAGCTGACGTGCCATTGTGACTCACAAACTGAGGCAAGGATTTAGATCTCGTTTTGGATCGATAAAAGACCAAAAGCGCTTTGGGTTGTCAGACAGCGTTGAACTAAACCCGGCAATGTAATCATCATACTTGCGTGAGATCAGGTTTTTGAGACGATTGCGCAATTTCCTAAATTTGGCCCAGTGGTTAGCCGAATCACTTTTCTTTGCACGTTTCCACGCAGTGTATTTCTTTTTCTGTAGATGCCGAACCTCTGAGTCAATCCAGGCAGGACTTGTGCTGTCTTTTATTTATATGAATTTCTTCAAAACACCCCTTATTAGGCAGTGGAGATTCAAATTTTCATGATTGAGGCATCTAACAATCCAGTTTTGAAAGTTAAAAGAGAATTCGACAAAGCTTTTTTGTAAAAATGGACTTTTTGGATCAAAATTGAGCATGAGGGCGCTCTTTCAGATTTGTGGCAAACTTTCTATGTTTTACTAGTTTTAGTTTACTGAAGTAAAGAGGATCACAACCAAGGTCTGCTTAAGAAATTTGAGCCATTTATCATGTTTCGTTTGTCTGTGGCACCCTTTTGAATGTTGCCTACATTAAATCCCTATTCAAATACAGAGGTCAACGAACTTTATTTAATGAAAAAACAAGTAATTAGTAATTTTTAATCGTCTAATTAACAAATACTGAGGCAATGAATACTAAACATGATATCAATTGGCTGAGATCAAGTACAGAAACAAGTAGAAATCCATTGTACAGCATTGTGATCCTCCGCCACATGATCACCATTGTACAGCATTGTGATCCTCCGCCACATGATCCTCCACCACATGAGCCACCCCTGACTAATTAGACTTAATGAGTTACAGTAATTAGTACAAATGAAAATCATTAATTTTTGTTGCAGAAATAGAAAGACCAATGTCTAAGGAAAAAAAATAGTACTACACAAGCTCATAATAAATATCAAATAAACAAGCTACATGCATGTAAACATGTTTTGATGAGTAAGAATGCAACAAAGCCACCCTTTTTAGGTGCCCAGTATAAAAAACATGACCCTAAGGGCTTTTTGGCGACGGGAAGGGAAAGAAGGAAGGAATAAGGAGAGAAAAGAAGGAAAGATGTTGTTTGCTCTGGGTGGGATTCGAACCCGAGACCCCTCGCATGCCAGGCACTGGGTCGGCGACACTTTGCCACGGGTCTTGGGCTTCGCTGGCCAGCGAAACCGTGCCTATATATCACTTAGGGCGATTGCGTCATCACACCACGTGGGATGCATGCACGAACAGCGCATATCAAGTAGTATTTTGTAGTATACCGTCCTGTTAGGGATAAGGCTATTGTACGGTTTATCTTGCTGAATGCTGAGTGCAAGGGCTGGTAATTTATCCTCTCCTGGTTATTACGCGTTTATGGGCCTGTTAGTTCGCGGTCACATAACTCACATTTTACCATGTTGGTGTGCTTGCTTTTGTCATGTTGTACTTATAATATTGCATATGTATGCTTTGGTTAAATTTAAAATTGTATCATAATCCTGGATATCCAGTTTCCTCCTGCTTTCAAAATCGGCGATAAGTTATCAAAAACTTTCTTCCATACTGCAGTTACTGTCCGTTTTCCTATACACAATACACAGTGCTCTCACCATTGACGCGTGACCTCTACAAATGATGTATGTTGGAAGAATGGACACTTGCCTAGTTAACATCACTGTGTGAAAAATAACCAGCCAATATTTAATTTATTCTCCAAACTTCTGGCAAATATATTTCTCTAACATGACCTAAAATTACAGCTAGGTTAGATGTTCAGAAATGCACTTTTGTAAAATATGAGTGAGGGCAAGGCATAGCTAGCCAACTCCCCGTGTTAATTGAATGGAGATTTGACCGAAAATATTGGTATCGGACCGCTCACTTCTGAAAGATGCCACAAAAAAACGGTACAAGCTACATTTGAATTATTCTATGAAATTCTAGAAAATATAGTTTTGTAACATGTCCTAAATTTTTAGCTAATTTAGGTGTTTGGAGAGGGTCGCACTTTTGTGTTTTAGGAAGGATATGTAAACGACAAATAACACCAAAAATATGAAGAAATTATTTCCAAACTGTGTTAAGTCAACAATCATTATGTTGCTCATTTTCAAGAATACTGATTAACAAAAAGCAGGGCATTGTCTCATTTCGTGAACAAAGGTCCACATACCATTGTGCCTTTATAATCGGTTACCCAACTGAAGCTATAATACCAGCTTTATTGCGATATCGCACATGCAAAAACAGACACATGTGCACAACCAGATTCTTTTGTAAAAACAAAACATCGCACACTCACGACGTCTGTTTTATGTATCGTGTCTCATGAACTGATTAGCACAACGTCTCACAATGCTCACAATTACTATGACATTTAAAAAAGGACCCCTGCCTCTTCTCCTCTCGCTTTCTTCTCTAGTCTGTCCGTCTCTCCCCTCCCCAACTCTCACCTGTGCCATCTTTTGAATTATGTGGATATCTGAATTATATTGGATGTTGTATTTCCTTTACCCTTCTCCCCCTCTCACTGTTTTAGCAGTAGGCCTATGATCAACGTGGAAAATCAAAATAAACGGAATAAACTCCTCTCCTCTCCTCTCCTCTCCTCTCCTCCCTCTCCTCTCCTCTCCTCTCCTCTCCTCTCCTCTCCTCCCTCCCTCCCCTCCCTCCCCCTCCACCAGATCATCTCCTCGTCTCATCATCCCACTCTCTCAAATAATATACATTTAAAATAAGCAATTATCAGATTACCAATTCCAATGAAAGAAATCCTATTAGTTTCACTTCAACGCACTTCTCTGGTGTTGCATATTACCAAGTTTTAAGGTGTATTTGGGACGAAAATAATTCCCCGTTTAATCGCTACATAATCATAATATGACCGATTTTTGCGCGATTGCACGAACAAGTATACGTAATTCTTGGCAACACTGATTATTATTGATTAATTTATATTAATCATGCTAATGTATATTTCTACGCTGGGCTATTTTCACAATCTACTCCCGCTTAGGCTGGAGTACCTATACACCCAACGCAAGGCAATTGAAGCCGTACAATTTATCGCGAATTTACGACCGTAAAATTTAGACACTTCTTTTGTCTAGATTAGCATCAACCCTCTCATCTCACTTTTTCATGTCAGAAATTAACATAACTCCCGAAACCGAAACAGAAGTTATCTTCGTTCAACTTTTCTGTAGTCAACAAAAGACTAGAATAAAAGGATTGTTCACACGTACCATGCTAACACTTCAAAATAACAATGAGATCCGGAACCGAAACCGGAAACCGAAACAGAAAAGATAAAACGACCCTATATAAATATAATTGCGGACCAAAATTTGCAAGCCAACCGATGCAGTTCGATACGCCCAATGTATGAATAAAAGCACCTAACAATAAAGTCGCCCAATTGAACAACTGTAGGTGTCAATAGCACGACTTCGTGAATATTGATTGGCAACATTTTCCAATATGTCAGCGCTCAAATCGGACACAATAGAACAATAAACCATTCAGTGTGCTGGTTCTAACATTCATCGTTCCTAACAAACCAAAACCACATGCAGTCTGAGCCCCAGACTTAAATTGCCAGGGAAAGTCTAATTTCCTATTTTGTCAAGGAATCTTGTGAAGAGGCGATGGATTTTTACACTTTACACAAAAATTACTCTAAAGTTTCTTTCAGTACTTAGAATAGCAGTCATTTTTAATGGGGTATTTCGAATTTTTTATATATATAGACTTTTAACCATTTTTCAGTCTTCATTTTCCCTAAATTAAAAAAATAGTGTAAATAAAATTCAAATGACCACTGTACGTGTACCTTCTAAACCAGATCAATTAAAACGCGATTTGGGGTATCACGAATAGTTATGGTGTACAGTTGGTTTTAATATATTCCTTTATAAATCAGATGCTACAATCATAGAATTTAGTCTTGGGACAGTTTAGGACCATGAACTAAAATCGATCCTCCTTCCCCCCTGTAACAATGTTGATCGGGGTCTTATCATCAGGCTCTGCAACATTGATTGGTGGGGGAAGGGGAGGGATATAGCATACAGGAGGGTTGAAGCTACACGTAGAACATTATTTGAAAAACGTCCATTAAAGTTTACGTGACTGGGGAAGGAGTAAAATTGACCACGTGTCCCAACACAATAAATCTAAGATTTTAGTTTTTACACACAGAAATATTTGATTGAAATCCCTCCTACTGCACTATTATAAAAGCTAATCAGGCCTCCCTATCCTGTGCATCAAATATTGTCTAGCAGAGGATTACGACAACTAATGCTTCAGGAACATCATTATATAGCTTGTATTGTACATGATGAAGTAAGTGAATAAATTAATTGAATGATCTGAGGTAATAAAACAAACCAAAACTACAAATGTATGTATTATATAAATATAATATTTAAGTCTACATTAACCGAAGTGTCATTTGAAACTACTATTGCGTGTCAATTTCATTTTGTTTAAACAATCATGTTATTTGATTAAGTGCTATCTGGATGAATGATAACACTTGCGACCTATAATTTGAGGTATATCAAGTTGAATATGAATAAACAGGAAAGGTCTATTGAACTTGTAATGCCATGAGCTCGATTTGCGCAATACCTAAATTCAAATTAATTTCTAAAACATGCACTACAATAGAAATGGGTTCTTTGTAACTCCGCATTTTGTTCATTTTGACAAATTCCACTGAAAATTGGAAATTTTCTAGTTTTAAGATGGACTATTTTAGCAGTGATGTAGGCGTTTGCTAGTTGGACATAAACATTACGAAACCGTACGTATTATAATATACGTTGGATGCATGCATACGCAGAGGTTTTGCTTTGTATGATTTTGTGAGATTCTACAGAGTTTGGGCTAATGTAGGCCTCAATGCAGGGAAATATAGGCTAATTAATATTGTATTATGGAGCCAAGTTTTACGGACCTAGCCAGTAAAACACCCTTGGCTACCGGTCGCCGATAGAGTGCCTGGGTCGAATCCAGGAAAATCTCCATTTTCTTCATCTTCTCTCCTTTTTCGTTTATTATTTTCTTTCCGATAGACAAAAACCACTTTTAGCGTTAGAATAACCAAAACATAAAGGTCGGCTTTTTAAAGCAGCAAGCATGACGCCACTAAAGGCTTGTCCCAACAATTTGATATGTATTCTGAAATGACACTAATTTGACAAATTAGTGTCATAATTCTCGTTTGATAATAGCTTAAGGAACAGGCTATAGGAATAAATACCAAACGAACATATACTGGTTTATGCCATAATATTGTAGTCTTTCAACCCTTTCATAACTTCAGCTGTGTAACTTACGAACATTTCCGCTAAAAAGTGGTTCTTTTAATTTTAGAAACTACATTAAAATCGCTCTGGTACTGATCGTACTATAATGATCACCAGACTATATTGTTCTGATCACACTATAGACCAGGTTGATATGTGACGTCAATTGCCAGGCAATTTGTCTCTATTGTTCCTTGCCCGGCAATATGCCCACGCATTGTGTTGTGTTCAGGGACCGTGCTTTTAAAAAACCCGCCAGATCACAATAAGGCCATTGACCTATGTAGTGGTCATACGTTGTTCGCTCATATCATGCAAATCCCTTAGCGACTCACTAATAATGCGCTGCATCAGGCCAGGGACTCTATTATGTTAATTTTAATCATTTCTTTGAGGTGAATAGATAAAAGAGAGGCCTTGAAAAACAGGTGTGAGGTTCTAGATAATATTTTATCATCAAAGCTGGTGATATAGGATATTTCGTGGAGGCGGGACTTATTAATTCATAACGCTCATATTTTCATGAACCCTAACCGCCTAAGGTCATGTTTTTTTATGTTGGGCACCAGTTGCGATGCATGTGTATTTTTCAAACAAATCACATGCTTTTACAGGTTTGGTACTATAACTTCAAAAGTTTACATTAGAACCCAATAAAAGTATATATATTCTGAGCGCATATACTCAGACAATTTCAGAAACGATACAATGGGAGTCATTATACAGGGTGACCCATATAATATACAGGGTGTAACAAGCAAAATAAGGATGAAAATATTAATTCAGTTAGGGGTGTCACCCCTCGACGTACATTGATAATGTAAAGTTTTGACACATGTTTAATATAGTTCACTTAATTGCCCACCCAGCCATATGGAACTTTTAGCGGTCAAATACATCAATTATGTAGATACAGGGTGGTCAAAATCTATCAATATTTATTTATTTATTTATTTATTAGACTCTATACACTGGAGATTGCACAATATCATAATAACAGTTAAATATAAAATAGCAAAATACATTCTGAAAAGATTACAATAATATACATGTTTAAAATACGAATTAATACCAGTGCAGAGAATGGGACGAACAGGTGCGTATCACCTCTAAGACCATCCCACCTCAAGACCAAAAATAAGCCGCCCATGCCCAGTCCCCTCCCCCCTTTAAGTAGACCTGCACATAGTGCAGCTACATGAAGAAAACCACGTGCACGTACTGTTGGCTTCGAAATTTGAATCAAATTTTGAGTTTAAAAAAAGAACCGCATTAGTTTTAAAAATAGAAAAGATAAAGAAGACCTAGTACTAGGAGGAAGCCGATTCCACAAAGATACAATGCGGTTGAAAAAAGATGACTTGAATGCCTCAGTCATACAAAAAGGAACCTTAAGAAGAAGAGGAGCAGTAGATGATCTAGTGGTGGGATGCCCTTGTCCAGACCCAGAGTTGCAAAATTTGACATATTTGTCAATGTCCAGGTCATACACACCTGTAATACACTTAAAAAACAATGAAAGGTCAAGCTGTTCCCTACGCATTGTAAGAGGGAGCAAGTTCAATTGGCACAGGCGCTCCCGATAGTCCAGATCAGGATAGTGCATAATGAATTTGGTAGCTCGCCTCTGGACACCTTCCAGGCACTCAACATTGTGTCTGGAGGTACCACTCCAGAGGCAGCTACCAAACTCAAGATCACTCCTGATCAGGGCTAGATACAGGGCTTTGGTGACTTTCACAGGTGCGTTAAAACCTACAGTGCGCTTAATCAGACCCAATTTTCTATTGCACTTTTTGACTACATTGTTGATATGAGTATTCCAGTCTAGTTTTGAAGATATTTCAATACCAAGATCTTTAATGGATTTAACAGAACTAAGTTTAATGTTGTTCATGAAATAGTCAAAATGAAATGGTTTTCGTTTTCTGGTGACCGAAATAACTTGACACTTGGAGGGATGAAAATTTAACTCCCAGGTGCTGCTCCAATCAACAAGTGCATTGAGATCATTCTGGAGCAATTGGCAATCATTTAAACTGTCAATATTCAACAAACATTTAGCATCATCAGCAAAAAGGGCAACTTTGGTATTCTTGGCAACACTGGGCAAGTCATTGATATATAACACAAAGAGGAGGGGACCCAAGATGGATCCCTGCGGGACACCGGAAACCACAGGCAGCCAGTCAGAGTAAGTACCATCCACAACAACTCGTTGACGTCTGCCTGTCAGGTAAGCTCTAAACCAACAAATAAGATCGGAATGGAAACCAAAAGAACTGAGTTTGTGAACAAGGAGGTCATGAGAAACGCTATCAAAAGCTTTGGAAAAATCCAAATACACCATATCGACTTGCCCAGAGTTGTCAAGAACAGAGTTAATGTCATGGAATACCTCAATAAGCTGAGTAGCTGTGGAGCGGCCCTTAATAAACCCATGTTGGAGATGGTAAATCTGGTCTTTGACTACAGGAAAAATAATATCAAAATGGCACGCTCCATAACCTTACCACAAATACATAGTAATGAGACAGGTCTATAGTTACTGGCTTGCTGTTTGTCAGATTTCTTAAACACAGGGACAACGTTAGCATCAAGCCACTGGCTGTGGAGTTTACCCTCTGCTAGAGATACATTAAAGATATAACATAAAGGATATGCGATTTGATGGAAACATTCTTTAAGCACTCTAGGTGACAATCCATCCGGACCAATAGCCTTTGATACATCAAGCTTTTAAGGATTTTAAGCACCTTATCTTCCTGAATTACTGTAGTACCCAAAAGATCATGGTGACGGATGGAAACTGTAGGAAGACTAGCACGGACCCTAGGTTGAGTAAAAACAGAGAAGAAATAGTTATTGAAAAGTGTGGCTTTCTCACTGGGAGTGGAAGCTGACGTGCCATTGTGACTCACAAACTGAGGCAAGGATTTAGATCTCGTTTTGGATCGATAAAAAGACCAAAAGCGCTTTGGGTTGTCAGACAGCGTTGAACTAAACCCGGCAATGTAATCATCATACTTGCGTGAGATCAGGTTTTTGAGACGATTGCGCAATTTCCTAAATTTGGCCCAGTGGTTAGCCGAATCACTTTTCTTTGCACGTTTCCACGCAGTGTATTTCTTTTGCTGTAGATGCCGAACCTCTGAGTCCATCCAGGCAGGACTTGTGCTGTCTTTTATTTATATGAATTTCTTCAAAACACCCCTTATTAGGCAGTGGAGATTCAAATTTTCATGATTGAGGCATCTAACAATCCAGTTTTGAAAGTTAAAAGAGAATTCGACAAAGCTTTTTTGTAAAAATGGACTTTTTGGATCAAAATTGAGCATGAGGGCGCTCTTTCAGATTTGTGGCAAACTTTCTATGTTTTACTAGTTTTTAGTTTACTGAAGTAAAGAGGATCACAACCAAGGTCTGCTTAAGAAATTTGAGCCATTTATCATGTTTCGTTTGTCTGTGGCACCCTTTTGAATGTTGCCTACATTAAATCCCTATTCAAATACAGAGGTCAACGAACTTTATTTAATGAAAAAACAAGTAATTAGTAATTTTTAATCGTCTAATTAACAAATACTGAGGCAATGAATACTAAACATGATATCAATTGGCTGAGATCAAGTACAGAAACAAGTAGAAATCCATTGTACAGCATTGTGATCCTCCGCCACATGATCACCATTGTACAGCATTGTGATCCTCCGCCACATGATCCTCCACCACATGAGCCACCCCTGACTAATTAGACTTAATGAGTTACAGTAATTAGTACAAATGAAAATCATTAATTTTTGTTGCAGAAATAGAAAGACCAATGTCTAAGGAAAAAAATAGTACTACACAAGCTCATAATAAATATCAAATAAACAAGCTACATGCATGTAAACATGTTTTGATGAGTAAGAATGCAACAAAGCCACCCTTTTTAGGTGCCCAGTATAAAAAACATGACCCTAAGGGCTTTTTGGCGACTGTTAGGGAAAGAAGGAAGGAATAAGGAGAGAAAAGAAGGAAAGATGTTGTTTGCTCTGGGTGGGATTCGAACCCGAGACCCCTCGCATGCCAGGCACTGGGTCGGCGACACTTTGCCACGGGTCTTGGGCTTCGCTGGCCAGCGAAACCGTGCCTATATATCACTTAGGGCGATTGCGTCATCACACCACGTGGGATGCATGCACGAACAGCGCATATCAAGTAGTATTTTGTAGTATACCGTCCTGTTAGGGATAAGGCTATTGTACGGTTTATCTTGCTGAATGCTGAGTGCAAGGGCTGGTAATTTATCCTCTCCTGGTTATTACGCGTTTATGGGCCTGTTAGTTCGCGGTCACATAACTCACATTTTACCATGTTGGTGTGCTTGCTTTTGTCATGTTGTACTTATAATATTGCATATGTATGCTTTGGTTAAATTTAAAATTGTATCATAATCCTGGATATCCAGTTTCCTCCTGCTTTCAAAATCGGCGATAAGTTATCAAAAACTTTCTTCCATACTGCAGTTACTGTCCGTTTTCCTATACACAATACACAGTGCTCTCACCATTGACGCGTGACCTCTACAAATGATGTATGTTGGAAGAATGGACACTTGCCTAGTTAACATCACTGTGTGAAAAATAACCAGCCAATATTTAATTTATTCTCCAAACTTCTGGCAAATATATTTCTCTAACATGACCTAAAATTACAGCTAGGTTAGATGTTCAGAAATGCACTTTTGTAAAATATGAGTGAGGGCAAGGCATAGCTAGCCAACTCCCCGTGTTAATTGAATGGAGATTTGACCGAAAATATTGGTATCGGACCGCTCACTTCTGAAAGATGCCACAAAAAACGGTACAAGCTACATTTGAATTATTCTATGAAATTCTAGAAAATATAGTTTTGTAACATGTCCTAAATTTTTAGCTAATTTAGGTGTTTGGAGAGGGTCGCACTTTTGTGTTTTAGGAAGGATATGTAAACGACAAATAACACCAAAAATATGAAGAAATTATTTCCAAACTGTGTTAAGTCAACAATCATTATGTTGCTCATTTTCAAGAATACTGATTAACAAAAAGCAGGGCATTGTCTCATTTCGTGAACAAAGGTCCACATACCATTGTGCCTTTATAATCGGTTACCCAACTGAAGCTATAATACCAGCTTTATTGCGATATCGCACATGCAAAAACAGACACATGTGCACAACCAGAGAAGATCCGATTTAATCAGTTGAGCTGTTTCAATGAGTGTTATCTTGGTTTAATAGGTTTTAAGTCCTGCAAAGGTCGAGATGAATTCTACTGTAGACATGACTGCATCATGCACCCAATGGAATTTGGGGAACTGCTGAGATAATTAGTGGATGTTACAATCTAAGTGGGGATACATTACTGGTTGACCTACGATAAATAGCCCAATAAAGCGGACTTAGTCAACAGCCAGTTCCAACAAATGCTTACGTACATGCCATACGGTTTGAATAGATTGACCGGCCTCGATTTTCTTTTTACAGGACTCGCTAGTATTTTGGAGATTACCATGGAAATAGTAGATGAGAAGGAATCACAACGAAATCGATCACATGTGACTAATCCCTCTTATCTATTCTTCATTACAAAGGAAGAGGACTCAACAAAATCCCTTTTGAGGACACTCATAATTATTGTCGCCATCAGCGTGATTTGGTAGCATAACTGGAAATTCATAGCGCTAAATCTTTGCAAACAAACAAATTTTGAACCGGTTGTTGTGACCTTGGTTGATAAAGCGCACTTTTAACGTTCATTAGTGGATTTTGTAAACATTTGCAACAAGTTTCTGAATTTTCAGATGCAGAGAAGTCAAAACAATTCAAATATTGTGAAATTTAATCAAAATACGTTGTATTTTCGACTAAAGGCACTTTTGAAAAAGTTTTACTGACCCCAAATTTAATTAAAATGTAAAGGTATAAAACAAGTTGTTCCGGTTGTTTCCGAAAAATGGGAACAGATTCTATCATAAGACAAACGGAAAATCAATTCTATCAAATTGCCTTCATATGAGCCCCAGACCTCCCACATAGATAAATTTGCCCCTAAATGTTTAAAATATATGACTTTCTACTTCCGAATTTGGTCATCCTTCCCACAAGGCATTATTTTTGGCTTGTGGAATACATAAATTCAAGGAAATATCAGTCGGCGTGACATTTCAGGCCTAAAGGACGTACTAAAATTAACTTGATTAGAACTTCAGTTTGTTTTACCAGAGTATAACAAGGAAAATAGTAATGTCAATTTAAACAACATGAAGAATAGAACTCCATAATTTGTAAGTAAATGCTTTGCAGAAATGTTTAACTTTTCTTATTTCTCACAACCTTGAAATTCTCGCTATTCCCAATAAGGGCGCCGCCAGCGGTTTGCGATGTAATCGTGATGTATCATGGGAAAAGGTCGACATCCAAGTCCGCGCAATACGAATATTACCATGCTATAACATAGGAACACGTGACAATATTTTTTAGTTTGTCAATATAACGGTATTACACGCAAATCGATAGAGAAAAAATTAATTGTGCACATTTCAAATCACATTATTGAGTATTATTGAGTATCGATTCGCGTGTAACACCTTTATTTTGACAAACTAAAAAATATTGTCACGTGTTCCTATGTAATAGCATGGTAATATTCGTATTGCGCGGACTTGATGTCGACCTTTTCCCATGATACATCACGATTACATCGCAAAATCCGCTGGCGGCGCCCTTATTGTGAATAGCGAGAATTGCTTACCGAGAGGAAGCTTTCATCAGTATTCTCTGGGACGTCATCAGCCCCAATATTTGGCACGTGGGGGCGCTGTTGGCTATTCTGAGCCACCGACACCAGCGTTGTATATTTCTGTGTGTACGTCTGCTAAATTGGTAGGCAGATAGCATTATTTTGCAACGCCATGTATGAATTATTTACTTTTCTTATATCAATATTTTTGATAAGATTCCAAAATCAAAATGTATTACTGATAATATATCTATGAATATTCTCAATCATCCAGGTAGTTGAATAAAGTTAGATTAGGTTATAAATCTTTGCAACTGGACTTACTGTTTTTGTTGACTACAGTATCACGTCATATCTCTGACGCTTCATCAGGCCTAGTGATGTGAATTGGCTCTGTGTTATTGACCTGTGACGTCACGGTGGTAGGAGTGACGTCACACTGGAGTCGCCGAGGAATTTTCCTGATCGTTGGTTCGTAGCTGTGAGACAGGTGGACACAAATATCAAGTTCACCCAAGAGGGCACGGATGACAACAAGTTGCCTTTTTTGGACTGTTTGGTTAAAATTCAGGGTGACGGCACTCTTTCAACATCAGTATACCGTAAAGCCACACATACGGACCAGTATCTACTGTTTGACTCCCATCATCCGCTCATCCATAAACTCGGTGTGATTAAAACACTCTATCACCGTGCTGAAACCATCCCTTCGACGGAGGAAGCTAAATCGGTTGAACGTGAACACCTCAAGTCAGCCCTAGGTACCTGCGGATACAAGGATTGGACCTTTCAAAAAGCCTTGAAACCGCGGAAGGATCCATCTCCACCTACACAAGCTTCCACCACCTCGTCGAGCACTCGTAATTTTGGCATCACTATTCCGTACGTCTCAGATGTACGGTGTACCATCTCCGCCAATTACCCTTTTTAATTTCCTTTTTTTTAATTTCCTTTTTTAATTACCCCTTTTTTTTTAATTTCCTTTTTTTTTAATTCCTTTTTTTAATTTCCTTTTTTTTTGAATTTCCTTTTTTTGATTTTCCCCTTTTTTTTAATTTCCTTTTTCTTTTAATTTCCTTTTTTTTGAATTTCCTTTTTTTAATTTCCTTTTTTTGAATTTCCCTTTTTTTTGAATTTCCTTTTTTTTTGAATTTCCTTTTTTTTGAATTTCCCCTTTTTTTTGAATTTCCTTTTTTTTTTAATTTCCTTTTTTTTTTGAATTTCACCTCTTTTTTTTGAATTTCCTTTTTTTTAATTCCCCCTTTTTTTTGAATTTCCTTCTTTTTTTTTGAATTTCCTTTTTTTTTTTGAATTTCACCTTTTATTTTTGAATTTCACCTTTTTTTTTTTTGAATTTCACCTTTTTTAAATTTCCCCAAGTAAAATAAAGTTTGGCAGAGGCGGGGTTCGAACTCACGGCGCAGGGCTTTGGATACTCTGTGGGCCCAGCGCCTTAGACCAGTCGGCCACTTGTCATATTGTTATACTTTTGAAAATTATTTGAACATATGGTCGCAACTTCAACATAGGCCTACCACGTGACAAGCAAAGGCAGAAAATGCGGGAGAAAATGTACCATATTTTGGAATTTTATTTGTTAAAAACATTAATGTGTATTAATAATAAATAAATTAATAAATTAATAAACATGATAAATGGGCAATTATTATACATGCATTATCGATTTGAACCCGCTAGGCCGTATGGCCGCACCGGCTGCACGTGCTATAATACTCCTATATACCGGGCCCGGGATACCGGGTATATACATGTGGTTCACATTATAGAACCTGCCATTTTTCGTGCATACACGGTCTGGATTTTCGCAATTTATAGGATAATTACACGTAGGTCCCCAAAGTTTCTTCCAGTTATTGAAGTGCTTATATAATGACATGATGTTGCATTCAATAATATAAGCCTACGTATACTTAACTTAACCTTTACTGTCACTATTATAATTATATAAACTTTTTCATAACCATTTTATACTAGTATTTTGATGTAATAAATATCAGTATAATTTCGAGTTCAACTGAATGCTTTCATCATGATTAATAACATGTTTTATTTATCAAAAATCGACTATGGCATAGTCTAGGACCTACATTTGTACGTAAAATTTTCATAAAATTTTTACCATCAATAGAGTGTTAATTTTGACTAAATTCAGAAAATATTTTGGCATATATAATTATAAAATTGAAATAAAATTCTCTGCCTTGATTTATTTGTTTGTTTATGTATTTATTTAACAATTACCGGTAATTGATTATTTGCTTATTTATGTGTTTATTTATCAATCAATGAATTCTTTTATTTAGGCTATTAATTTATTGATCAATTAATTATTTATTTTATTTATATTTATTTCTTTATTTAATCGTTTTCATTTAATAAATTAATTGATAACAACCGTATTCATTCCAATAAGCGCCCATGCCCCAATATAAAGCGCCCACCCAGGGAAGCTTAGGGATTAAGTTAAAAATGTAGCTCCTGGATGACCTTTGACCTCGGATGACCTCGATTTTAAGTTTTACGTGTTCCCCTCATATCAAGGATTCCACCCACCAAGTTTGAGCCCGATCGGACAAAGTTTGAAATTTGACCCCTCCATAATGACCTTTGACCTCGCTTGACCTCAATTTTATTTCGGGAATATATTCCCCTCGTATCAAGGATTCCACCCACCAAATTTGAGCCCGATCGGACAAAGTTTGAAATTTGACCCCTCCGTAATGACCTTTGACCTTGGTTGACCTCGATTTTATTTCGCGCATTATATTCCCCTTGTATCAAGGATGCCACCCACCAAATTTGGGCCCGATCGGACAAAGTTTAATTTTTGATGAATATGCATTTTTTTTTGCGAAATAATTTCCCTTTTTTTTTAATTCCCCTTTTTTTAATTTCCCCGATATTTTTTTTGATGTGCGTATAATGTTGCAGCTAGTGGATTCAGTTTAGTATACCGCGGGGAGCATTAGCTTTAGTCAAGGCTTCGTCCGTACTTTATCTTTGAACACAGCTATCCAATTGAACATGGATAGAGCTCGCATAGCTTTCTATTTTTTATATCTTGGCCCCGGGATCTTGGCCTATAGTGAAGACAAAATTAAATCCAAACCTAGTAAAACAATCCGAATCCAATAGATATAGAGTGATCACGAGGCTTATATTAAAGAAGGCCTAATTTGAATTAGATTACATTACAATAATAATTATTAATAATATATTAAATATTTAGACCCTTCCACTGTATAAGTAGCTAATATATAATTATTCGGCATATAGCTAAAGCCACGATTTCTCCGTGTTCATGGTGTTACAAAATTTAAAATCCGTGTTATTCCGTGATTTTCCGTGTCCACTATAAAGCACTAGGCCTATGGGCAGCCTTGCATCGTAGGCCTAAAATTAATGCTATTGTTTAATGGTTGATTACTGCTAAATAATCACTTTTCTTTGTTTTATTTTGCAAATCAACACAAAAGTTAGACATTTTATACAGTTTTTCACTATTTGGTGGCATTTTCAAATTTCCCTGAGCAAACCCCGACATAAGATGAGTTTTTAACATCTTTTTAAACATAGTTACATTTTTAGCAGTTCTAAAATATATAGGCAGTTCATTCCATAGACGTGGAGCTGTAATTTCAAATGACTCACGTGCTGTTATTTTGTTTCTTGAAGAAGTTGCATGTTTCCAGATCGAAGAGTACGAGTGGGAACATAATTTGAAAGAAGTTCAGATAAATCATGAGCAATATCATTATTACATTTATATACAATCAACATAAGTTATAACAACAATTCATTGGACGACAGGAAGCCAATGCAGTTCCTTACCAGTGTGTTATTAGTTTGTGAGAAAAATGCAAAAATAGTCACATAATAGTCATAAAATAGCTCTATTAAATAGTACGAAAACGTTCTAATATGCCGTCCCTTTACATGGCAATTTTAATGGCAATTTTAAAACATTTGTCATGTGCAAAGCAGGGGGGCGAAGATTTTTTGGCAGGCCCAGAAGGGAAGCAAGCAATTTTTTGGCACGCCTTGGGAAAATTACACCCCCCCCCCCTCACGGACCGGGATAAAACCACTGCGAGTTATATACTAGTATTCTTATGGTTTTCCCGTGACTTGACATAAGTCTACGGCCCTAGCACACAGGCTATACAGGGACGTGCCACTATTTAGTGGCGCTTCCTGGCTATATCAGTGGTGTAATACACCACTGATATAGCCCAGGGCAGCTTCACACGTAAAGACTACAGTGCGTAAAGACCAGCATACGCAGTAGGAAGCGAGCAAATTCTCGGACAACTACCAGTATGTGCCTCGGCCAAGATTCTGCTTTGTGAGAAAAAAGGGGAATTAAAAAAAAAGGGAAATTAAAAAAGGGAAATTAAAAAAAGGGGAAATTAAAAAAAAAAGGGAAATTAAAAAAAAAGTGGAAATAAAAAAAAGAAGGGGAAATTAAAAAAAAAAGAAATAAAAAAAAAAGAGGAAATTAAAAAAAAAAAGGGGAAATTAAAAAAAAAGGGAAATATAAAAAAAAAAATTAAAAAAAAGGGGAATTAAAAAAGGGAAATTGGCGGAGATGGTACACCGTACAGATGTCTCTGAGAAATTAAAGAGGATTTTTGGACCACATCAGATCCCTGTCTCACTAAAACCGTGCAACACACTGAGACAGAAGTTAGTCCACCCTAAAGACAAGGTTCCTCAGCGCAAACAAAGTAATATCGTGTATGCCATCAATTGCCAGGATACGGACTGTGATGACTATTATATAGGAGAGACTAAACAACCGCTCCATAAACGGATGTACCAACATCGTCGCCCCAGCTCAACAGGGTTAAACGATTCATCCGTTTATACGCACCTCAAAGCAGCTAAGCATACTTTTGAGGATAAAGACGTTATTGTGCTCGACAAAGGGGTAAAGGAAGCAATACAGGGTGTAACAATAAAATTTATACAATTGCATTTTGACTTCTCAGGAAAAAACTAAAAGAGTTATGGCACAATTGTTATATGCAATACAATCAGTAATATCTTGGCTAAAAGAAGGCGTTTAGTTGGTTTCTTTACTAGCTTGGGTTCAAAAGTTATGTCCGATTAATTAAAACGTCCAGAAAACGTGTTGGGCCACTTTTGCCATGTTTGCGCACATCAAGTTTGTACCGCATAGATATGCCTATCGTGCATTAAACATCAAAGAACTGACACAAAAGAATTTTAAGTCGTGTTTCTTCATATAATTAACATGAACTTAATGATAATATGATCTTTCTTTAATATCTACAAATGAAGTCATGAAATTTCTTTCAAATTATCTTATAAATAAAGTAATTTCTCATATCCCTGTGATATCGTTGGTAAAACTGAGAACAGTTTTTGCATCCATAAGTACAAAACAATAGGATTTTGAAATTAAGTTCAGCTTGGCTTCTAGCTGTTCTGGGGCGACCACTATTGCTAGCATTTCTGTTAACCAATTCCACATACTTAGCTATACTTCTCATAGTTATATGTAATTGTATGCCTTGATGGAAGACATGAGTTTGGAAAATGAGCTATAAACAATCTTATGGTTTCTGCTTGACTCCATGTGCTACCGAATGTCACAACCATAAAAATACGCTCTTCCAACGTGAATTGGGGTTGAAGTTGTTGAGCTGCAGCCACGATTTCTAGTAAATGAGGTTGTTATGTCAGTGATTAGTTGTGACTTTCAAAAACTCAAGGAGATATTCTATTATGTAATCATTTCTACCACTTCGAATACCCCATTGTTTAAAACTACCTATCATAAGAGCATCGTCCATGGTTCCAACTCTATTTAGTCACTTTTGTAACAGTTTAGACAAAAGTGGCCCAAGCGGTTTTAAGACTAGGTTACATAATTGGCTATATCTTCACTTGTATACCTACGATTTTATTGAAACAAAGCTTAGCTGGTGGTTAAAATAATTATCTTGATAGACATATAAATACCAAACCACAACATAAGCGGCATACTTGCGTCATTCTATTTTCAAAATTGTACAAATTTTATTGTTACACCCTGTATATGTTCGCAGGGAGGAACCAACTTTGAATCGCGGAGGGGGGACTACGCCACAACCTGTCTCACAGCTACGAACCAACGATCAGGAAAATTCCTCGGCGACTCCAGTGTGACGTCACTCCTACCACCGTGACGTCACAGGTCAATAACACAGAGCCAATTCACATCACTAGGCCTGATGAAGCGTCAGAGATATGACGTGATACTGTAGTCAACAAAAACAGTAAGTCCAGTTGCAAAGATTTATAACCTAATCTAACTTTATTACTGATAATACCAATGCCATAATAAGTGTCTTTATTTCAGTCATTTGCCCTGGATTGTAGGGGATAGTTGGGAGTGTTCGCCCTATTTTTTCTGACTGGCTTAGCAATGTGAGTACCTAAATGGCTCATGTGATATGTTTGACCACAATAGGCCTTGTTTTAAAAAAGATAAATTAATAATGGATCCATACTGGTAGGTCTAGCCTGCTGACTAAGGAAGCCTGATCACTAGTCAAGTTTAAAGAAATCGTAACTAAGTGGTCTCCGGGTCTTATGTCTACTTTCATCTCAGCATGATGATATGCCTATAATACGCCAAGGTTAACAAGCCGCTGAAAATTAATTATTTGTTGTTAAAATGCGCTAAATTCCTGTATAGGGGTGTTTTTGTTCAAAATGGTTAATTCTGTTTAGGCTATGTTTTTAAAATCTCTCGTGGCGCATCAGTTACCGTTTTTGACCCCCTAAACGCCATTCGTGAGATTCATTCTTGGCAAAGAACCTTTTTTTTACGTTTTTCTGGTCACGCATGTGTATACTATGAAACAATATCTTTAGAAGATGTACTTTCACATATTGCTAACCCACAGAAAAAGGTGTGAAAAATATTCTTTGAGAGATTAATTGATTGGTTGATTTTTTTAAACTCGTACCCAGCATGACTGACAGTTTACTTCATTTCATTTTGTCCATTCTAAGCTATAATGCAGCACATTAGTGTTTAATGTGTATTGCCACGGAATAGGCCTGGAAGCGGCACTAGACATTAGCATGAAGCCGCATTCATATGTAAATAGCGTATTGTTATTTAAATTTGCGCCCAGACGTATTGAGGGCGACAGTCATGTTATCCAGACAGAGAATGTCTTGATGCGCCAGGCATGTCAAATTGCTGAGTGAATGTGTATAAATCCCTTTCTGTATAGGTAATAAGCTAGTACATTTCGTGTTCCAGTTTGTTATAACAAAAAATAAGTATTATATTAAATATATTAAGTGTATAAACTTTGAAATTGACGTGAATTTGAAGTGCAGAGCTCCAAATCTAGCTAAATCGTGTAGTGTGAAATTATGCTGTGTGACCCCCTCTGCGTGGTAGAATTATATTCATAAAACATTGAATTTAACATATAATATGGGCAGCCAACCACGATTTATCAGCATTTAAAAGATATATTAATTAACAAAGATAAATAATCAACAGTACAAATGACAATTTAACTAGTAAACAAGTCTGAAATCTTAAAATGTTGCCACGTGATTTCCCGAACACATGATATGTCTACATGTGACCATTATTCAGATTTACCGAAGTATTTGGAGTATGGTGCACGGCTTGCAGGCAACTGTGTATTTCTTTACCTCCGTATAAAATCAATAATTCATGCTGGGAGCCAAGTAACATTCTGTCTGCTTAGTGCATATTGGTATTTTATTTTACTTGAGAGCATATAGAAATACATAAAGACGAATAAGGCGCCATGATGGAAAGCTATGGAAGGTCAGGTCGGGTATCAAAGGTTATTTTAACTTCAAATACTACTTGTGTTTGACACCTTGCCTCTGTCACGTATTTCCTTCATGTTATTGACCTCAAGTCCTAATTTTGACTTTGCTATTGCAAAATGTCATTTCATATCAAATTAGTAGACTTTCTTTGAAACAAACATATCACTGGTGCCTGATGGGAATATCCGTCCGCCATTTCATTAAACTGGATCGTTTTCGCCTGGTTTGCGCCCAGATGTATTGAGGGCGCGCTATACTCTCATTGAACAGGCAAAGTTCGCAAAACTAACAACGTTGTTATTTGCCAATAGCAATTAACATGATCCAAGGGGTCGAACATGAATTATTCATAACGGATCGATAACTGGCCTCACTTTCTAGCTAGTAAACCAGCGGAATTGTTCATAGGTTTTGCGTTGCTAATAGAACAACCGTGAATTTAGTGTCACCCCCTTGGTATTGCCCAATTGGAATAGTCCAAAAATGAGTCTATTTGTATAATCCCAATTATCTCGGTGACGTGTGAACGGATGATTTTGATGATTTGTGCATCATTTTAAAGAAGAAACGTCATGATTTTGAATCTTTAAAAAAGTTTAATTTTACTGCCGACATTTTAAGTTAAAGCCACATGGCCTATTTTTATAGAGACACCCTGTAAAGATAGTTATATTGTTCAGCTAAATGACCTGGATATAAACACTTCATATATCCAATTAGCTCAATAGAGTTAGTTTCCAGTTGAGATATTTCCCGAGGAATCTGAATGTTTTACTGTTTCCTACGGTTCACAGTGTCTTCGACCCTATATCTTCATGGCAGGAATCGCCATGGTAGGTTAAATCCACAGCCACGATTAGCCATTTGGTTCAAAACTTTAAACCTCTTTTAAACTAATAATTAGTCGAGGGACATAACTAAGGCTACTCACAATAGCCGGGTAATCGATCTTGGTTGTGCGTGATTAAGCTTGTATACCCCATTGAGGTCAATGGTCATCGACTTTTAGACTGCCTACAGTGAGTGCAGCTGTACTACACGCTGCACGCTGTAGTCCATAACAGGACCAACGCAATATAAAATGGTCAAATTTTGAGTTCAAAGCGCACGGCCAATTTTCAAAGCGCATTCTAGCGACTATCATATCTGTTCAACACGTATTTCCAAGTTTATGAGACCAAATCTGGTTTCTTGAGAAAAAATCATGACGGGAGATATTCATCATTTTCTAACCCGGTATCACAAGATTTTCGTCTGATATCAAAATCGTGCATAGCAATTCACGTGTATCGATCCCGTGTATTCATTTTAGTGTCCCTTCTGCACCAAATAATTATTAGCCAGGCGGTGTCGGTGTGCGGTTATTGTTCAATTTACAATAATGGTACAAACTCACCTTGAAGAAATTATAGTTTTCCATTTCTTACTTTTCGAGTCTTCGTACGTATAACCTGCAATGCTACGTAAAAAGATGCTATTCATGAGTTGTAGCCATCATGGCTTATGGCTGATTTGTGAAGCGCCACCTATTTATGTCCTCATGAAAATTACAATATGTATTGATGGCGTTCCTTAATATATAATAAGGGCGTAAACCACCAAATAACTTCTCCATTGAAAAGCACGTAAAAATCAACTTTTTTAAGCGGTGTTTTCTACCAGACGTAACAATATTTTTCACTTTTTAACGTCATCCTTGTATTAATTAAGGACTGAAATTTCATTTAAGCTTCAATTTTGGGGAACCTTGCAGATTCAGTTTTTTATTAAAAAATGTTGAAAAGCGACACCGCTATTTCAACGCCAAAACTAGCATTAAAACTTGTTCCGCTAGCAGTAATTCGGACAGGGCCTACTTTTCTTGTGAAATCGATTTGTATAAATTCATATCTATTTTAGTCATTAATAGGTTAGCATCTTTCATTTAAATCAGAACATGCCAACCTCACGAAGAACATGGTCCCTAGGGACACCATATTTTCTCCATAAATAGCCATATACTTTTAACCGGAACTCATCACCATTGCACCTTTCGCGCAGTGATTTAGTGTAATACGCCCATAATGTTCAGTGGAAGTATTAGGGGCGCAAACCTCCAAATCCAAATAACCTCCCATGCATTTAAAAATCGTAAATCAAACAATTCTACCCCAATTGGTAATATTTTTCAGTTCTAAGTTCTCGTACCTGTGCTATTAAGTCGGCAGTGGGCTGCGTATTATTCATGATCTGTTAGCCAATGATATACATCTAGCCCTTTTCCATTCATATATTATCCATTGTAATTCTATTGTTCCAAGTTTTCCATTCACGTATTATCCATTGTAATTTATTTCTGAGGTAATGTAGTTAGTAGTAGATGACATAATCATCCTATTCATTTATAATTATTCTTTTTAATGTGTCTCATTATCATTTGTTGTTGTGCAAAGATTGGGGAATAAATATGCTTAAATGAATGACCATTTTTTGTACTTGTTCTTGAAATTGCAAAAAAAAAATGACTTGGGCAATTCGTCGGCTTCATTCCATAGTTACGTATAGTGATTTTTGGTCATTTTGTTTTTAATTGTGTATTTAATGATGTTATCTTACATACATCTATGCATCACATTTTAAAACTGAAATAGCAAAAATATATCCAGTTTTGTTCTGCAAAATTTGATGTAAATGTATTGCCATAGTGACCCTTTGAATGAAAAAGATACATATTCAAAAGTTACACCTAAACTCATAAAATGTTGCTTTTGTTAAGAGCGTTCCTGTCTTTGACCAAATATATAGAGACTGTAATTGTACACTGACGGGAACAGCTTTTTGAATGCAACTTACTTTTGATTCTGCATCTTTTTGCATTCAAGTGAGCTATTCAGACAAATGAGGTGTTGAAATTTGCAGCACTAAGATAGGTTTGTTTTTGCTAAAGTTTTAAAATTTGATGCAAAGATTTGGAGTTACTTTTAGTGATGTGTTTATTATGTCATTAACAGATAAAGTATCTTGAATGTTATGTAATAACGATGCCAAATACTTTACTTCATATTCAGACCCGGATGTGTTGCTGAATTCGACATGGTGAACAATTTGTGTCATAAGATGCTCCTTCATTAAATGCGGGTGAATATAGTCCTTCATCATTTCATATCATTCCGTACCTATTCCAGTCACATTCTGATTCAATACTACTACTAAGGTGACGCAACTCAAGTTCAAGAACATGAGGCGTTGTGACTAAAAGAGTTATAATAAACAGTTATCCCATAGATCCCATAAGTCTCTGCCATTCTGTGCGGTTTTGCGCTATTCTGAAGGCGTCCTTGATTCTCAAGTTAATGGCGTTGAGATCGCCTATGAGCTGAGCTAGATATGTGCGGCGAAGTGCACCACCACGGCGATAGGCTTCTGTGGCCTGATTGTTAGGATGGAGGATGATGGAAAGTGGCAGTTCCGGTCTCCTTATTGCGTGGCCCACAATCCGTAGCCTGTTGCGTGTGAGTGTCAATGTCGCGGGTGCAACTTTTGCCCTGGCATACAGATTGTCGTTTGATAGGCGATCTGGAAAATGCACTCCAAGGCAGTAGCGCATCAGGGCACGGTGAGAAGCGTCAATGGAATTACCCAATGTGTCTGTGATAACCAAAGCTTCACAGCGGTATAGGAGAACAGATTCGACAGTGGACTTGAAGAGTTGCATTTTGGCGCCATCGCTGGCCGTACTATTCCACACAGTGGTAAGTCGCCGAGCTGCGACCCATGCAACCTATCTCCTTCGCTGGAAAGCACTAGTGTTATCTGTCACGTTACAGCCTAGTTAATGTCATCGCAGACCATCAGGGTGGTACCCGATGTCGTGTGAATGTCCATGTGAGGAGTGTCGCCAATAAACATGACTTTTGTTTTACTGGCATAGAGGCGAAGGCCAACTTTTGCGGATGCTGACTCGAAACGTTGCAATTGGCGCTAGGCAGCCTCTCCACTATCGGCAAGCAGTGCGTATTGGCAAGCAGTGCAGGGATTCTGATAGCAGGGTGATTGATTCAATAGAGATGCTAAGTTCTGCAGGATAATGATTTGTTTAATAAAATGCTCATTCATTACATACAGGTGATGGACGTCTTTAATCATTATATACCATCCCATACCAAATTCAGGCTCATTGAGATCAAACAGAGATTATGATTTCTGCAGGATAAATAATTTGTGTCATGATGTTCCTTCATTACATGCAGGTATTAGGAAGTCGTTCATCCTGTCAGTACCATCTCATACATAGTATAGTCATATTCAGACCCAACAGTGAGTGTTCACCCAACAGTGAATGATGGGGAATTGTGACTCTTCATTACATGTAGGTAAAGGAAGTCATTCATCCTGTCAGTACCATCTCATACATATTGTAGTCATATTCAGACCCAGCAGTGAGTGTTAGCTCTACATGATGAAGAATTGTGTTATAAGATTCCTCTTCATTACATGCAGATGAAGGAAGTCATTCATCATTTCATACCATCCCGTACCTATTCCAGTCACATTCAGATCCAAATGAGATGCTCATTTCAGCAGGATGAATAATTTGTACATAACCCGCGTCATATCCAATACATATTTCAGTCATATTCAGACCCAATAGTGATGCTGATTTCTCCAGAATGAATCATTGTCTTGTGATACCATTGGTTTGTGTCTACTATGACTGCAATAATTAAACATAAGAAATAAGAATAAGAACATTTAAAGGCCCACAATGACAATTTCAGTTGATTCCGATATTGCGTTTGCGAGTTATGCATGATTATGTGTATTACACTGCTCCATAGACAATACGTTGTAATTTCGTTCTGGTGCACCAGAACGAAATTCAAATTTCACGATATCTTTGCTAAACGAATTAATCTGCAAGAAATATTTTGTACATAAACATTATGTAGCCGGCCAGAGGTTTCCAGTGATATAAAAATCTCAACTTTTTTTGAGAAAAGTGGGGGGGGGGATGAGGCTGTGGATCACGAAATGCCCTTTTAAGTTGTGTTTCAAATTATATGTGTTCACTGAATTTTAAATCATATGGTTTGTTGCAATTTGGAACAGTTCAGGGAGCTGCTCATGTATAATAGTTTACATATGTGACAAATTCCTTTCATGACAAGTTATAGCAAAATATTTTAGCAAAATGTAAATTTTTGTACATTGCTTCAATATCATCTCATACCTATTTCAATCATACTCAGACCCAATAGTGATGCTGATCTCTCCAGGATGAATAGTTGTCTTGTGATACCACTGGTTTGTGTCCACTATAACTGCAATAATTAAACATAAGAAGTATGTACATTTAGGTTGTGTTCATTTTTTCACTAAATTTTAGATCATATGGCTTGCTGAACTCTGAAACAGTTCAGGGAGTTGATTGTCCCTCATGTATCATACATGACGTGACCTTGTGAACCAGTTTTTAGCCAAATGTCACAAAAGATAATGATTTGTGTACATTGTTTTATATATTATAATGTGATTTAGTTAATCATGTCCCTTTTTCAACCCCTAAATTTGTTACATGCATTTCTGATGCCTTTGTTTATCATGTACACTGTTCTTGCAGTTGTTTTGTTTTTCTTACGTTGTTTTAGTTCTAACTGTAATTTCTTTGAGCACTTTCCTTAGCATTTATTACCAAATAACACAAATTGAGGTAATATTCTGTGAGATTTAGATGATAATTATGACAATTTGGGACAGCTTAAAATCATTGCAAATGATGAGAATCATCTGTTTTTGGAAAAAAAAACTAATTAATTAAATACACTGAAAGAAAGTGGTCTTGATAGTCAAAATATTTGCATTTAACTGTCACGAAATACTATCATAGTGCCACCTATTGTCATCGCTTTAGCAGTAAAAAATGTGCCACAGGGGCAAATGTCGTGAGGAAAAACAATGTACCTGTACATGCTTTATCATACAGAGGAAGAACAAAGGACAGAATTTCCAATGAACATGTTTTATCGTATAGACAAAACCAGACGAGAGTTTAGTGTCCTCATTCAATTTGGCAGCGATCTAGATTGGCCGGCTATGTATTTTAAACATTAGTCATACAAATTTATTCGAAAATAGTCGTTACATTCTCTGACTCCAACTGATTTTTAATGACAAAATATTGTTTCATGACATACTGCAAATCAACAAATGTTCATGAAAATATCATGTTTACGTGTTAAACCCAAAAAAATGATATCTTGGACACCCCCTAACCCCGAAAAATATTTTCAAAACAATTTTAATGCAATATAACATATTTTTGCTTTTTCAGCTTGTTTCTGTACAGACATTTTGTGGCATTGGGAATTATCATTATTACCACAGTAGAAATTAGTAACCTTTATATTTTATATTATACAAAATTGAAAATTTCACAAAAGTAATCTGTATTATTTTGATGCAACAGATTAACGCGTAAGCATAACAACATTTTATATAAAGTAGGTCATCTTTTTATTAAGTTTTGCTGCGAGCAATGTTGTACGAAATGAAAGATCTTAGACAAGCTGAACTTATTATCTACGTCTTAAAGGAGATAGTGCCAACAAAATAGTATTTAGTGTCTTAGACGGGAGTTCCCCATCAGTGTCCGCCGTGCAGATTGCCAAAAGTATGTGGTTAGGGCTTTGGTAACAACGTTTACACAGTATTTTTGTGGAACATAAGATCACATCAGACATATTGAATTGTATTATAAATACGAGGAATGTCCTTCTGATATCAAATAATTTGGAATTTTTGAAATTTGCGATATGATAGAAATTTTATTGCAAATTATTAAAAGTTTATATTTTTTTATTTTTCATTTTTAACAGTCCTCGAAGTAAAATTTATAAATCTAATGATATGTACTTAAAGTGTATGTAGCTGGGAGGGTAGGCCGACGATAATTGGAAAATTTTGACATTTTTTATTGAATTTTTCCCCCCAAAGACCTCAATTTTTTTAGGTGTTTGGGGGAAAAATTCTTTAATACGAAAGACCAAAATATTCAAATGATCGTCGGTTTTTCCTCCCAGCTACATACACTTTAAGTAAATATCATTAGATTTATAAATTTTACTTCAAGAACTGTTAAAAAAACATAACAAACATAATAAAACAAAAAGGCATAAAATAACCGAGAAAAACATAAGTAATTTCAAGTATAGCAAAAGGTCCCATCCCACACCAAATTAATGACACTTAACAATATCCATAACCCATAAGCCCACCGGTAAAGACCATTCCCTAAAATAAAGTTGTTATTTTATAAAGTTATCACCGAGGAATGTTTTATATTCATGCATGGTATTATGCACTTTTCAATCTTTGAAGTAGCCAAACCTCCTCCGTGGACAGAGTGAAAAACGGATACATTTCTTTAAAAGGGCATATCTTCAAAAGTTATGAGCCGATTGAAATAATTGTTTCGGTTTATTAAAGCTAATGGGTTAAGGCTTCTTTACATACCAACATATACTTGATCAACTTTTCGAAAACAGGAGAAAAATAGGGCGCAATGAGGGGCCTCTTCTTTGGGGGGGACACCCTGTATCAAATTTTAATATTTTGTCATAAAATTTGTACTATATCGCGAATTTCAAAAAAATCAAAATTGTTTGATATCAGAAGGACATTCTTCGTATTCAGAATGTAATGCGATATGCCTGATGTGCTCTCATGTCCCACATGAAATACTGTGCAAACGTTGTTACCAGAGCCCTTAATGAACTTACTAATATCTCCTTTGTTGACAGTGACTTCCACTGCTTGACAAACGTCTTCACATTCAGGTGGTGGTATCAGCTGCCATGTTTTCTTGCCTGAGATCTGTGCTTGCCATGATGGCTTATCAACATTATCAATCTGTGAAAGAAAAACATAAACACAAAATAAATCATGATTAAAAACTGTAAAATTATGATTTGCCTGCAAGATCTTCTGGATCAAATGTTTGGCTCTCTTGCACATATGTCTTGCTTGTACTTTTTGCCAAATGTAATAAATAGGCCTAAAGGTTCAGTTAAAAATAGTATTACACTAATAGTGAACCACGTTAATAATACAACAATTGCGTTAATATCCCCAAGTCCTTTTTATAGTTTTTATTGTCGAAATATCACTTTTTGAAAATAGCAGTGGTGTTTATTGTGATAATTTGTATACAAATTAATGACAAAACTGTTCTATTAAGGGTGATATTACATATGTGACTCCTCGCCACAACTGAGCCCGGATGTCGCCAATCATCATTTTTGAGATATTCAACCAAAATATTCTGCTTGAAATTAGCTTTAAAATGATGTATATCATGTCTATAGTACTTGACATTTAAGTAGTGAAAAATCAATAAAACAGTCAATAAATCCTTTCTTTCCTATTGTTTATTGTTAAGTTCGATGGAGCATATCTCAATAGTGGCACTGGCGACATCCGGGCTCAGTTGTGGCGAGGAGTCACATATAGCTATTGTCAGTTACAAAGCCTTTCTCCTCAATATGGTAAAGGCCACTCTATAGTTTGACGTTTCCTCTTCTCGACATTCTTTTTTTGATGCAGGGGTAATTAACAGTATTCGGTCAAGTGCTGATAAGTACATTGCAAGAGGCACGACGATTCATGTAGCGAGGACCAACAACACTTATCGATCAATAAAATTTGCCTCGCAACTGAGAAAAACCTAAAATTTGATTTATCTTTCATTTTTATCTTAGAATGTTCCTTAGCATGTCCCAATCAACATGATCAAAGTAAATTTGCATTGAGCATACACCGCCTCACCTCAAAAGTGCTAACTACTATCGGACTAATCTACTAAGTGTGATACTTGAGTGTTGAGATGCTTACTTTTCCGTTAACATCATAAGTCACTTTGTTGAGTTCTATTTGAATCAAGTATTTGATCAATAGCAAATCCTGTTAGTTGAGTGTCACGTTCTAAAGTCATCTGATAAATGCATGAAAATTACTAGCCCGCTACGTGTTTGAGGTGGTCTGGGCAAGATTTGAAAATATCTTAAAGATAATTTTATGATAATTTTCAACGTTTCAGACTTTTTTCTCGTAGACTTTGTTAACAAGCGAGATGATGTTTACTTTTTAAAAATACTCATATACATAATGAGGTAATTTATATGAAGCTATGATTGTTGAAAGGAGGTTATTTTGCTATTGAAATAGGAGTATTTTAGGTCATAGTATATTAAAGTGGACACCTTGTGCATATCTATCTCGGATTATTTTACGTTTTGGTCAACAAACTATGTTCAAATTTAAAAAGATATAACAGGTATATCAAACTCCATTGCAAGAGGGCATATTTGCAAGAGTGCATTCACATGCTGCAAATAGGCATTTCAATCTCAGATAGTTCGTTGTGGTTCACAAAAATGTTGACATCAAAGAATGTTTCAATAATAAAATTCCCTTTAAAAGGGAAAGCCAGCCTCAATGTAGAAGAGGTCTTGTAATTAGTTTTGGTCAATGTGAAAGGCATTTTTAGGATCACGCTTACATCTACATGACAGTCCACCAAACCATCAACGATGAGAACATGCACACTGAAACAGCAGAAAACATTAATTCCTAATCTCATGTCAACTCTTTTAATTCATTACATGTACTCCAAATTGTTCTGGTATGTTTGTTTTGTTGTTGTTGTTGTTGTTGTTGTCGTTGGGTTTTTGTCTTTTCAGCTTTTTACCCACGATATCTCAATTTCCAATTTTGTAATACCAGAACTTACGAACTCAATATCTTCGCTTAGGAATGTCCGATTTCACTGCTTTCGATATAAACACTGCCGGTTTGAGTTAACTTACATGTACATTTTATTTTAAAATAACTTAATTAATTCGCAATGTATAGTTTAAGCCTACTATATTATAATAGATAGTGGCCAGCACATTTATAAAGGACTGGTTACTCACTACAATCTTCACTCTTAAACTGTGTTTTTCTGAATGTGCTGATCATGTTGATTGCTAGTCGGAAACTCCTGCGAAGCTATGGACATGGCATCTTACATACTCCATTCTATAACAGTCTGCCTAGTGCCTTGTGTGTTTTCTCTTCAATCATTTTGTTGAATGTAATTTTATGAATCAAATAGTTATGTGTCATTTTATTTATAATAAAGAAGTTATTAAATTAATAAAGTAAGACAATTTATTTATCTATAAGTGCATGTCAAATGGGGTACATTGTTCAATACTATATGCATAAATTATGCCCATATTATAGCTAGGCCCTAAAAACTTTATTTTGCATCGGATTTTTCCCGTTGAAAAGACAAAACTGATGTTTATGATAGCAACCATTTCATCAATAACATTTTGAGTCATTTTTATCCATAAAACGACACAGGATATGATAGATAACTACTTTCACATCAATATGGTCCATATGATCACAGATTGTTGAGAATCTGTGATATGATCCGGGGATATGATGAAGATTTTGATTCTATAGATCTGTTATCAACATGATATCACGCTGTTCAGTGGTCAAGGAGTAAGGACCCCCGGTCAAGGACACTGATATGACATCATAGGTGATGTCAGATTTTCTTCTGCTGACCATATGATGCTATATATATTAACTATTATTGTTACATTTAGGCCTTTAAACTTTTAAAGTCATAATTAATTAGTTCAAACATAACTTTGGTAATACTCACTCGTTTTCGTTCGTTGAAACGGCAAAACATACTTACTTTTCCTAACAAATCGAATTAAAATATTTTTAAAAAATTTAACCACAAAAAGTAAAAAAAAATCATTCCAATACCACTAAAATATAATCTCTTGAGTAAACTGACCCCAAACCTGAAACAGGTACCAGCCCCGAATGGGCTGGCGAAAACCCAACCCAACTCACCGTTTCTGCATATTTATGTACATGGCATGTCAGGTGATGTTGAAGCCTCGGTATTCCGATCCGAGGGGCCAAAATCTTGATCATTGTCAAATTTGTCCCAGTTAGAGGAGAAAGAGCATTCATAAAGGACTGATTATGTTTCCAAAATCCATCCCTGTATCCTCTTTGAAATTCTTGCTTTAGAAATATTGTTAAATTTAAGCAAAATGAATCCAAATCTAAGGCACTTGGTAAATATTAATATTCTTAACTTACATGAATATCAGCACCAGGCCCTGGACCACCCATGAACATCCAGTCTAAGGCACTTGACTCTGATGTAGGTGGTATGAAGTAAGGTCTCTCGTAATGTTTTCTTAGTTCTGTTTGGACGCGTTGATCACAATTACTCCTGTGTGGAGAAAACAAGAACAAAAATGTTTTTGTAATAGATTAAATGAAATTAAGAACTTCCAAAGCAACGGAATGATGTGGTGTCCAAAGAGGCTTGACGGGGCGGGCTATTACCTTTTACACTGAAAACAAAAGGTTAGAAATTACATTACACAAAATGAGTAAATACATGAACAAGGTAATCCATTACATAAAAATTAACATTGTACAACATCGCTATTATGTTTGCTTTTAGTGTGGCGTACACTATAGCAATTATGTTTGATCAATAGTATCTAGCATTTAGACATGTCTCCAACAACAGAAAGCATACGAAATAGAAGCAAGTGCCTTGTCTGATGTCAAGATCTCACAGACATCCAAAGGAGCTGCTTTTGAGATCCTTTCCAAGTAATACAGACTCGCGTCTCCGTACAACACATCTCACTCAAACTCACGTAGCCATAATTTGCAACACCTCTCTGAAATGTAAGATACGTTATTTGAATCCCAGAATTCATTTTTTACATGATAAGATGTGTGGTATTTACCTATTACCCTACAATACGCAGACACAATATTGTATTGATCAGAATTCTTTGCAGTATACCATTCAATCAGGGACAATATAATTCAACACAAGCGTCACAAATTGTAATTCCATTCCCTTGAGAAAAACCTCCTGTACAAAAACTTCAGTTCTTTGTTGCATTTCATCAAGAAAACAAGATGTATAAAATGAGAGAGAAGATATCCAAATTAGATTAAAGATTCGTCAGAGGATTAATTCACAAAAATTGATCACACATATCCCAACTGAAATTAGATTAACCGTTACAACTAACAACACGCCAAGAGTCAACAATCTACTTTACCTAAGTAGTTTTTTAGTTCAATAAAAAGTGACAATTTCTTATGAAATAGTTTTCATCTTGATAATCGTAAACACATTCTATAAGATTATAATTCTTATTTCTTATAATCCATGTATTTCTTAATATAATTTTCAGTTTTCCTGGTATTTTGACAGGGACATCTTGGCATTTATTTTCAGATGTTTTCCCGTTATTTTTAAGTTAGGCTTACTTCAAGACTAAACGATTAAGAGAGATTAAATTTGGTAACTTTCAGTAAGACTTTAGTTTAACGTGGATTAAAGCCTATTATGATATATTTGCACGGCGTTATCAATATCCAGGAATCTCTCATGCTATAGCTGTCTCTTCCCTCTGTACTCTCGCTCGCTCATCTCTCTCTTACTCTCTGTACTTTCTCTCTAAACTTCTTTTGCTCTTTCTACTTTCTTCTGTCTCCCTCTTTCATCTCCTCTGCCTTCTCCTCTCCCTTTTATTCTCTCTCTCTCTCTCTCTCCCTATCTATCTCTCTTCTGCCCTGTCCTTTCCACTGACTTATCTCTATCGTTCTCTCTCTCCCCTTAGTCCTTCCTCATCCCACCTTTCTGCCCCAAATTAGAGGAGTTAAAAGCATCTTATGTTATTAATGCATTAAATTCAGGACAAGTGGTTTATGTAGTACATAGGGGCTGTAGGTCTCACCTATTTGTAATGTTATTATTTTCATTGTGGTCGCCCGAGACATTCATTTAGGTTCTCTTATTGGCTTTTAGTCAGTTAATGTTTTGAGAGCCGAGAGTATTTATGTTTTCAGTGAACAGAGGCCTACAAAAACCAACAAAATTAATGTCTTTTCTTGTCCATTAGAGACACTATATTCCTTTATACTTAAATGAATTCCTTTACTCAAATTAGGTTCACACAACTTAAAGCCTTAATGTACGATTGCCTTCAAATTTTAAATTTGTTAAATATATAGTCAAAATGCTGAAATAATGCTAGTAATAATTACTATCGGGAATGGTTTCTGTCCATTTTGAGCTGAAATAACCAGGTAAAGTGAAAAAAAAACCTGTTTATATTGGCCGTTTAACACGCAGTTCTATATAGGAGGACATAATGTCATAATTCTTTGAATTATGACATTATGTCGAACTTTGCTCTGTTGACCTACAAAAAACAAAAAATTTGGCTGATTCCATTTAGGTGCAAGTTGGGACATGTGTAAACATTACAAATATGCCAAAGCGTCAGGTTTGAAACAAAAATAACTGTTTTATGATCATCAATGGAATAATTAAAACAAGTATCACTTTGATTTTGTAATGAATCAAATGATCACAATCTTAATACATATAACCAAAATTTTTTCATTCTATTTTGTTCAACAAAGCAATCAAATACTGTCACTTTTGCTTCATTCTACAATATCTGACTGTAGATTACACAATCAATGTTACAGTCTCAGCAGGTGATGGGACAGCGTTTAAACAAGTTTATTACATTTTTTCAGATCAATCGTTTTCCTCATCTCACAGAGCTTTGAATTGTGCATATTTAATTACGAATATACTTGGTATTTATGCATAATTAAATGCAGCTTCGTTGTTTCGGTTATTCCCTAAAATATATCAAATATCTCCCAGCTGAAGACCGACGGTATAAGTTCCAACGTCGGTTCTTTCAAATAAGTTTGTCTGGTTGATCATGCAGATTAAGATTAAATCTTAATTTCAACATAATCAGATGAATTTTATAAAATATCAGCACAATGATACGTCACAGAAAGGACATAGTTCTGTATCCGTATTTTAGACACAATCAAACTTCAGAAAACCACGGTTAACACCAATACTACAGTTTGTATATTTTGCTATGTATGTTTGGATATTCCTGTGTTTGAATATATCTGTGTGTCAACCCTTGAGCTGCTCTTTCTTTTCGTTGCATTCAGGTGATGAAGAATCGGGATGTTTTTTTTTATTATTTTATTGGTTATTCGGGCATCATGCTTTAGGTATTGTGTGTATTGATCTCTGTTTAGTAATAATTTTGAAGTCATTTATCTGTATTTGTACCCTATATTATCATTCTATTTTGTGTCCATATATATTTGGCATTCTATAATCATTAAATATTTTAACGCCTTGATAGAGACTGCTCTTGTGTGCAATAGTTTAATCTATGAATATCATGGCAATCAAGTATTTGTGCCACACAATGAAAATACACTACTCGATTATCACTTATACGGCGAAAATGTGATCAGTTTCCTTTTCTTTATAAAACTCACAAAAACCGAAAATCTATCAATAACTCAGGGATTATACATCTTATGCAATCCACTAAACATTGTGGCAAACTGGGAATTTCCCAAGATTATAATACACCTTGAAAGAATGGAGTATTGCAACCAATGGGTGCTTCTCCTAAAATGTGTCATAACACACAACTTCGTACATAATTACTTGAAAGGGGTTTCCCTTTCTCATATCTCTCATGAAATAGCTGTAACTAGTAAATAAAACTTAAACATGTTAAATTATCAAATTGAATACTCAGGGCATATCACATTGCATAATTATTTAGAAACACTTAAAATATTGACCAAAAGTGATATGTGCTTCAAATAAGTAAACAATATATGACTGGAACATGAAATATGCTTTTATTAGAATAATCTAAGTTCCATAGAAGCTGAAATATTCTTGACAGAGCAAAAATTCACATTATTGCAACAAATTGATAATAATTATGACCTTTGCTAAATATAATACTCATATCATACTCAATGAAGAACTTATCCGTTCTTCGCTAAAAGCATGTTGAATTAAATCCATTAGAAATCCATCAGAAACGGATTAAATTAGCAACAAAATCCTGCATGATTGATGACTCTTTTATGTTAGACTCCTTCCGTGTATATGTTGACTAAAATTGATTGGATGTGTTTTTGACACAAATACTCCGGAAACAAGTCGTGTAATGGCATAAAATAAGCAGCACACAATAAAAGCCTATGCGTGCCTATACAGGCTGTAAGACTTGCATGAGTGATTATGATTGTAAATTGATAACCAGGGGTTCCCAAAGCAACGTGTTTTCATCTCAATTTTTGGCAGTAAGGTCCAGTCTAATTATAGTCCAACGTTTTTGCATGTGTTTTTTGTTGCAGCAAATGCCATATTTTCTGCTCTCTGTTGCAACTTGGTTCTCGGCTACAAATAAATGTTTAACGTTATTTGGGGATCTGTTCGGCTTCCTAAAATCTCGAAGTTGCAGCAAATATTTGCTGCAGTGGTAAATTACCTCTCCAACTGTTGTAACAGCAAAAATTACGCAAAATGACATCAACCCATATACTGGCCCTAAAACGCTAACAAAATTCTTGTTGTTTTTTCCGTTGTTACTCATAAAGTCTTGTGACCAATATTTTAGCTCACAATTGCCAGGTCGAGATGTCTTTTGGGGCTAAAACCCATTAGGATGGACTGAACGTTAATCTTAATATCAAATCAGCTTTTTTTGGATTGTGTTTCACCTCCAAACAAGACGCAATTATCTGAGGGGATGTGACTGTGATATTGTGTAGGATCGGTCACTAGTGCATTTTATGACACAAACGCGCTGAGTCTTTTTACACAAGTTTTTGGTGTCTCCACAAAACATGATGCAGTCATGTCTACAGTAGAATTCATCTCGACCTTTGCAGGACTTAAACCCCATTTAAAGCTATTAAACCAAGATAACACTCATTGAAACAGCTCAACTGATTAAATCGGATCTTCTCTGGTTGTGCACATGTGTCTGTTTTATATGTGCGGTATCGCTATGAGGTGCTATAATACAGCTTCAGTTGGGTAACTGATTATAAAGGAAACGCAAGGAAACAATGGTATGTGGACCTTTGTTCACGAAATGAGACAATGGCCTGCTTTTTGTTAACCAGCATTCTTGAAAATGAGCAACATAATGATTGTTGACTTAACACGGTTTGGAAATAATTTCTTCATATATTTTGGTGTTATCTGTCGTTTACATATCCTTCCTAAAACACAAAAGTGCGACTATTTCCAAACACCTAAATTAGCTAAAAATTTAGGACATGTTACAAAACTATATTTTCTAGAATTTCATAGAATAGTTTAAATGTAGCTTGTACCGTTTTAATGTGGCATCCTTCAGAACGGAGCGGTCCATTACCAATATAGCTCAATATTTTCGGTCAAATCTCCATTCAATTAACACGGGGAGTTGGCTAGCTATGAGCTAGCTATGCTTTGCCCTCACTCATATTCTACGAAAGTGCGACTATTTCTGAACATCTAACCTAGCTGTAATTTTAGGTCATGTTAGAGAAATATATTTGCTAGAAGTTTGGAGAATAGTTTAAATATTGGCCGGTTATTTTTCACACAGTGATGTTAACTAGGCAAATGCAATATACTTCTAACATACACTATTTGTAAAGGTCGCGCGTCAATGGTGAGAGCACTGTGTATTGTGTATAGGAAAACGGACAGTAACTGCAGTATGATGAACCAAAATGGCAAGATATGTAAGTTGCTTTGGCGCACAATTTAGTTTAGATTAAATTTGATAAAACAAAAAGATTTTACACTCATTATTTTAATTTTGACTCTCATTGTAATTTGAATTGCTGTTAATTCCTGCATTTGCCGGTATCCATCTCATTCATTTACTGAGGATGGGGACATAAGTGCGTTAGAGTTTATGTTCATTAATACGCATTTTACTCTACAGCCTGTCTCTATAAAAAAAAAAAGTGCAAGTGAAAAGCGCCCTCTATGGCAATTAGAAAATACCGGTTTGACGGGATGCTTATTACATCAACGTCAAGGACGCAGTTCTAGCTCTCAATTGCCTTTTGTTCTGTTCAATTTGCTTGTTTTAATCTCGAGAAATGTTTGATAGGGTAAAATCACACTTGTGCCACTTTTACTAGGGAAGAGGGCATTGATGTAAATAAATGACAACTTATGTTGATGCGTCTAATGCATTCCCCACTTCGGGGCTCGTGCATAAGACGCATCAACATCATTTTGTCTAATTTCTCTCCCAATAAGTAATACGCGTTCATTAACCTATAAGTTTGCAATATTTGTTTGTCTTTTAACATGTTGAGTGACATTGCCATGCACCATGTGCATTGCACATTATATTTAATTTTAATTATATTTAATTTTACAGTAGAATGTGAAATATCTATTTCTCTTTTAATCTGTTTTAAATGGAAAATTATCACGAAGGATAAACTCTGGATAAACTTGATGCTATCATTGATTAACATGTACAGTCCTCTTGATCTTCCCTGGTAAAAGTGGCACAATTGTAATTTTACTCTTTCGTTGTTAACTAAATGTATCTCGAGATTAAAACAAGCAAATTGAACAGAACAAACGGCATTTGAGAGCTAAAATAACGCCATTGACGTTGGTGTAAGCATCATGTCACAACGGTATTTTCTAATTTTTTTTGAGACAGGCTGTACTTTTCAAGTACTTTCATGGTACTGTATAACAGAATATTGTAGCTGTACAAATTTTCACAAAATACTTCGATTGCGGGTTCACAGTTTCAAACAGCCGCTAATTAAAGCTTTTGAGTCAAAACTTATTTTTGCGGGTCTTTAAATTTGCGGTACTGAAATAAACCGTGTAAAGTGAAAATAAACACCTCACAAACATATCCTATTACACAGAACTTGCTTCTAATGGGTTACATGTTACCATTGCACTTACGAGTGTCCTTATTTAGGACAAAGCACTTTACCCATTTATGACAAAAATGAAGCAATTAAGTCGTTCCTTACCCTATTGACTCAAAAAGTACAAAAGCTGAAGCATTGTACAAACAGACCTGCTATCACACTACAACTGGTTGTGTGATTTGGACGACCATACTTTACTTGAACTTGGACATTCTCCGAGCTATTTATTTATTTATTTATTTATTTATTTATTTATTTATTTATTTATTTATTTATTTATTTATTTATTTATTTATTTATTTATTTATTTATTTATCTATTAATTTATTTATTTATTCTTTAGCCAGGGTAGCCCTTTAAATGTTAATACACTGATTTCCAAGGAGGCTGCAGCAAAAAGTACAAGATTCTTAAACAGCGATTAAAAACAATTAAAAATGATAAAATTACATACAAGTACATAGATTATATTAATTATTTTACAATTATAAAATTACATTACAAATACACAGATGTTGCTATAATGTAGATGGAATACACAAATTTATGAAGCAAGAATCATATGTTTAAATTGACAAAGACTCATGGATTCACAATTACATTTAATATCAGCAGAAAGACTGTTCCAAATTTTAGCAGCACGTGAAGTAAAAGTCCCTTTCCCTGCATTAATATTCCATGACACTTCATGGAGATTAACGTTGGTTTGACTCCTGGTGCCTTTAATAATGCATGCTGTTCATGAAATTGAATTGAGATGATATGTAACTAGGAGCCATACCATTAAGGCATTTGAATATTACTTATTAGTACCAACATTTTGGTTAGACCACCTATCATTTAGTTTGTTCATTGTAAGATACCCATCATATCATCAACAGGTGTTCTAATAGAGGTTATCCATGTTCTATAAGCTGCATATCCTATCAACGACTGCTATACCTTGTTTAGGACATTCTAAAGAAGTACCTGCATGTGCAACCATGACTGTTTCAAAATAGCCCGCCAAGGTCATCTAGGTAACTCCGAGGTCGAGCATTGAATTAGTTTGAATGAGGAATACTACGGGAACCAGTGCCTTTTGTTAGAAGTCACACATGAGTGAAGTGGATAACCTCTTACGATAATCAAAGTTTGGCATGACAAGTGCATTAACAAGCATGATGAGAGTATCTCTAGGAACATAATAGTTTATACGTCTAATAATACCACAACGTTTGGAAATACATGAAGACATTTTGTTAATGTGATTTGACCAAGACAAGATAGGGTCAAATGTGACACCAAGGTATTTGTATTTATCTACACGCTCAATGTTATCATTATTATAATATATGTGAAATTTTTTGAACTTTTCCCATATATGACGTGTACCAAAGACCATAAACTTAGTTTTCTTAACATTTAAAGTAAGATTGTTACTCTTGAACCAATCAGCAATATGATCAACGTTTATATGTGATTCTGATTGAAGAGTAGAATGGTCATTAGCAGTACAAAGAAGTGTGGTATCATCAGCACACATAGTACATTTACAATTAATAGGTAAGCTATTTAGAAAAATGATAAACAGAAGGGGACAAAGTATTGATCCTTGAGGAATTCTGATATTGATGTTTTTAACGTTAGACAGTGTGGAATTAATATTTACAGCTTGAGCTCTATTATTACGATAAGACTTGAATAACTCTAATACATTACCTCGAACACCATAACAATACAGTTTCTCAATTAAGAGAGAATGGTTTACACAGTCAAAAGCCTGTTTAAGGTCAAGAAATATTGCTCCAGTATCACGTTCACTATCCATATTATTCAATATATAATCTTCAACATCTATAATTCTATAATGAGAAATTAGGGAATCAATGTCTTGTGTTTCTGATTATTCAGAGTGAGTCAAACTTTAAAATCAAAACCTAATTTTGAAATATAACATAACAAGTTCCGGTTCTTAGTCCTAAAATGATCATGAAGATTTAGGAAAATATTAATAAGCATTGTATCTTGATCACTGCATAAAATTAACAAAACCCAGAGCATGTCAAAAAATCTTTAAAATGACCCCCTTGTGTCTTGATAACATCAGTGTCACAACCAATGGCTCTATGTCAACTTCATATATTTTTGAAGTATGTTTCTTTCAAAGGTATTTATCTCCAAACTCACGATTGTTGTTATTTTCCGGATTTGTAAGAACAGGTACTGGGTTTGCAGAAACAGTTTACATCATAAATGTGTATAAAATACAGGCTACGCTAAACCAATAGGAACACATTATTAGCCCTGTTTTAATTCTGGGTATAGAACTGGTCCTCTTTGCAAATGTCGCCCTTTGTTTACAACGATGACTTCAGGTGTTTTTGTAACTTGACACTGTTTGACAGTTTTCTTGTAGTAAACATTCGCAATGACAAGACCCAGGAATTTTCCTCATTTAAAGAATTCACTGTATAATGCTATTAGGTGTCACATACTCAACACACTTTGTGAAAAGCGTTATTGTAAGCTGACACTTTTGACCCATTTTCCTTGAGTATGTTAAGTGCGATGCGCGCTACGAGGAGAAAAGAAGGATTTCAACATTCGACCTCTGGGAATTAGTTAAGGCAATTTGTTGAAAAAGAAAATAAAAGCTTCTTTAAAATGAAAGGATATGCTGAAACAATTTGTACTTCTTTTTCAAAGAAAGTTCCCCAATGAGCTATGCTTAGGTTTTACTCTGTGGTAATTTCTTTTCCTGATTTATTTGTTTGCCTTGTGTGGAAATTGTGGATTTGCTAATATATTTATTCTTGGTGCATTCACCTTGTACAAATTGTGAAAATTAAAACTTAGTATCATGTATGATATTTAAACGTAGACTCATCAAATTACGTGTTCATTAAATTAGTATATAGTATTTAGCTTCAGTACCGTGCTCTCTGTGCATCACTGCATCGAGACAAAGACTTTTATAAACAGAATTTCATTGTAATGAGATATACGTTAATTTTTATCTACTGTAAAAGCCGATTATATTTGTAACCATTCTTTTTCTGAACATATTTTCCACTTGATAATTAGAAAATGTGATTTATTGACGAGCAAAAACAATTGTGAATGTGATGTGTGTTTTAATTCAGTTTATATTCAGTTTATATGAATATAACCATTGTTAATTATTTGAGCAATATCTTGGCAGATAACAAGTCATCTTCTATCCGTTTTTATGTGAAAATACTCCTTTTAAAATCTGTGCAAAATTGGCAAAACAAAAAATGTTGTAAGGCTATCAATATACAAAACACCTTCCACAAAACGTGCCAATTGTCTCATAAATTCCATTTCTATTTTTACTTTAACTCAATATTCTTGCCCATGTTATAAACTGCAATATTCCAAAAATACCACATCACAATAACGCAGTTGGGTTTCCCCAGATATGATCAGCGATGATAGTTCACATGTTCTTGTAAACAATAAAATACAACGGACATTAAAACAACTTTTCGCCAGCCCATACGCGGGGCTGGTATCTATTTCTGAGATTGGGTTTGTATGCTCAAGAGATTAACTTTATTGGTATTGATAAGAATTATTTTATTTTACTTTTTGAGGTGAAATGTTTTAAAATTATTGTTGTTCGATTTGTAAGGAAAAGTAAGTATGTTTTGCCGTTTCAACGAATGAAAACAAGTGAGTATTACCAAAGTTACGTTTGAACTAATTATGACTTTAAAAGTTCTATAGGTATAGGCCTAAATGTATTAACAATAATAGTTAATATACAGCATCATATGGTCAGCAGAAGAAAATTACATCCATCACCTATGATGTCATATCAGTGTCCTTGACCGGGGGTCCTTACTCCTTGACCACTGAACAGCGTGATATCATGTTGTTAACAGATCTATAGAATCAAAATCTTCATCATATCACACAACAATCTGTGATCATATGGACCATATTGATGTGAAAGTAGTTATCTATCATATCCTGTGTCGTTTTATGGATAAAAATGACTCAAAATGTTATTGATGAAATGGTTGCTATCATAAACATCAGTTTTGTCTTTTCAACAGGAAAAATCCGATGCAAAATAAAGTTTTTAGGGCCTAGCTATAATATGGGCATATAATAGGCCTATAGTATTGAACAATGTAGGCTACCCTATTTGACATGCACTTATAGATAAATAAATTGTCTTACTAATTTAATAACTTCTTTATTATAAATAAAATGACACATAACTTATGTTCACATTTTTATCTTTTTTATTTGATTCATAAAATTACATTCAACAAAATGATTGAAGAGAAAACACACAAGGCACTAGCAGACTGTTATACTTATAGAATGGAGTAGGTAAGATGCCATGCCCATAGCAATCAACATGATCATCACATTCAGAAAAACACGGTTTAAGAGTGAAGATTGTAGTGAGTAATCAGTCCTTTATAAATGTGCTGGCCACTATCTATTATAATAGGCCTATAGTAGGCTTAAACTATACATTGCGAATTAATATCAAGTTATTTTAAAATAAAATGTACATGTAAGTTAACTCAAACAGGCAGTGTATTTGTGACGTGGTAGGCCTATCGAAAGCAGTGAAATCGGACATTCCTAAGCGAAGATATTGAGTTCGTAAGTTCTGGTATTACAAAATTGGAAATTGAGATATCGTGGGTAAAAAGCTGAAAAGACAAAAAAAAAAAAAAAAAAAAAAAAAAACAGACCAGAACAATTTGGAGTAATGAATTAAAGAGTTGACATGAGATTATAAATTAATGTTTTCTGCTGTTTCAGTGTTCTCATCGTTGATGGTTTGGTGGACTGGCATGTAACAATCCCATGGATGTAAGCGTGATCCTAAAAATGCCTTTCACATTGACCAAAACTAATTACAAGACCTCTTCTACATTGAGGCTGGCTTTCCCTTTTAAAGGGAATTTTTATTGTCACATTTCATCGTTTATAGTTTCTGCTACAAATGATTCACTTTCCGTGATGATGTCACACCTTTGAGTACAAGGTTCCTCCTGGAAATGAGTTTAACAATCTAAACCAGCTACCATTGTCAGAATCTAGTCATAGATAACACAATTTTTCACCCTAACCGTGTGGCAAGCACCACGCTAAGGCGGCGGCAGACAAAAGTCGATGTTTTCTACATCGCATGTTATTGTGACTTTAAAGACGTTTTTTGTAGATACCCTAAAATTTACACCATTTTTCATCCCTCGTGTATTTAATGTATCACACAGGTCTTCTACGCGGTCTGAATCATCAAACATCACTAGATGGGTTTGTGTACACCCTTTTCAGGTTTCGCGGTGTATTTATTGTGCATACCCTTTTCGCGTGCACCACGCCGTATTTGTTAAAAAGTTCAGTATTCTAACAGAAAGTAAAAGTGCATTTTGAGGAAATTCAATCTGTTTGACTTCCTCCCTGTAATAGACTTGTTACTATTATGGGATGACGATGATGGATCATGGGTAAACAGGGTTAATTGTCGTGGGTTTAACTATATCACAGATAGCTTCAGCTAGCATTCTAACTCGTGTATTATTTTCAAGCTTAGTTATTATTAGTTGACCCTGTTTGTTCATGAAATATACGCATAGATATCACTGGTTTAAGGTTATGATCACTGGTTTAAGGTTATGAAATGGCTTATTTCAGAGTTTTCTCCAACTCTATATGAAAAAAAATACATTTTATTATCGGTATTATTATCGGTATTTTATTTTTTCACATATCGTGGCCAAACGGCCAAATTACATTTAAAATTACAATTTGAACATACATATAAACATTAAAAATATTAAACACTTTAAGATCTTTTAAAAGACATCAAAAATTGCATCAATAGGGAAAAAGTATTAGATCAGAAAAGTACCATATTGCACACAAATATTAATTTAACCAAAATACTATTGCACTTTGAAGTTGCGAATCTAATTCGTAACCGCCACTTTGAACTCCTTATTTAAAGAATAACAATTTTTTCCATTAAAAAACTAGCTAACTCAGCAAATGTTATAATATGGCTTTAAGTCATTCAATGAGCAATTTGATTGGGACCAGTGCTCGGTGATTGGGACGCACCTGCGTGATACGTGGAGGTTATGAATGCTTTTAAAGTTTCTTCGACTTATATAAGGCGGAAATTATTCGGCTTTTGTTACTGCACGCGTTAATAAAGTCCCAACTCACGCTCACGTAAATTCACATAAGCATGCGCCAGTCACGCATTATGCAACGCCAGAGGATGTTTAAAGACATTCCCACAACCCAATGGGGTTTCTGACCTTGTATGTCTGGCTTTTGTACACATGTGTACAGCTGATCATACCTTGCATTGGGATTGTGTGCAAATATCTGGTGTTTTCATCCTATTATTTAACATTCAAAACAACGAGACTTATGAATAAAATTAATGCAGTGGGACAATATGAATATTTTCTGTAAGAAAATCAAATATCAGTCATAAGTCTCAACTATTAGCTTGTTGGCTGCAGTTTTAAAACTACCATTTTGTGTGTGTGGCAATGGGGACTTTGCCTTTAAAATTAGGTTATATTGATCAAATTTCCCAATCATAGTGCATTGTAGGAATGCCTTTAAGCCTCCTCTGATGCAACGCACAACTAGCGTAAGCATTGCGCCCAACTGCGTGCATGCCATTCTACACCAGGCACAAAAAGAAAAACTCGTCAGCTATATTCATCCTTGCTGTTCAATAACTTGATAATTTTGGATTATTCTGAAATATACATCTTGTTAATTGGACTGCTTTGTCATTTGACACCCTGTTCGTGAAAAACGAACAAGAATTGACCAAGATATGTGCCTCCAAAGCCTCAAACCCCAAAATCAAAAGTTGCATTTTCAACGATTTTCAATGGGAACGCATCGTTGTATTGCACACAAGCACCCCACGGGCCAATCAATAACACACACACTGTAAACAGGCACAATTGAATCGTTAAAATTGCAACTTTTCATTTTGGGGTTTGAGAGTTTGGAGGCGCATATCTCCAAAATTATCAAGTTGTTGAACAGCAAGGATGAATATAACTGACGAGTTTCTTTTTGTGCCTGGTGTATATCAATACACGTTATGATCTTATTTTTTCCGCCTTATATAAACCAAACAAACTTTAGCCACTGCCTCTATATGACACAAACCTAAAAGCCTTTTTAGCTAATGCTTACACCATAAGATAGCCATGGCTGTTTTCCATTTAGCTATGCATTACTGTTTTGTGTGATAAACTCCGTCACAAAAATAGATGATAATTATGAATAATTGATTATAACTGAGAAATTAGCAAACGTTGACATAGTTTCTTGTTTCAATAACCTACTGATGCAGAACTCCATGAAATGTCACTAAATTAAATGCTAGTATTGTTTGTAAACTGCTAGAACTCATTAGGAAGTTGATTTAATACTATTATTTGGGAGGTTAGAAAATAAGCATAAAACAAGATGGTACAGTTCTATATTTCGAAGTTCTTTTGTTCCAAATACGATTTGTTCCAAAGGATCGTTTTTGTATGGAAGTTCATAAGTAAAGGTCCATAGAAAAGCGTGTTCAAATAAAAGACTCAAGAAAAAAAAAACTCGGAACAAAATTTTTCGCCTGATATCCAGGAATAATGGTCACACAAAGTAGAGACATACATTAATGCAAAGTCCAAACATAACTGCGGGATTGTAGATTTTACTCAATGTACGAGTAGTACATTTGCGTCTAAAGGCCATCTTGAGCACTTGGCATTCATGTTCTACGGCTATTGGCTTCATTAATGTTATCACTTCAAACCAAAACCAATGTTTACTTCACTTACTAAGTATACTTTTAATTCATTGGTTTTACTGAAGTGTTAAATAAAGCACTATAAAGCACAATGATGTCAACACTTCAAACCAAATCCAAGGTTTACTTCAGTGACCAGTACACCTCTTATTCATTGCTTCTGCTGAAGTGTTAAAATAAAGCACTATAAAGCACATTGATATCAACACTTCAAACCAAAAGTAATGTCTGCTTCAGTCACCAGTACACTTCTTATCCACTGCTTCTGCTGAAGTGTTCAAATAAAGCACTATAAAGCACATTGATGATAAGCATTAAAGAAAACCAATGTTAACATCAGTGACCAGTATGCTTTTAATTCACTACTTATTTTTTCTGAAGCGTTAAACATAGCACTATCAAGTACATGTGAGATTTTACCCTTCAACTGTGCTCCTGGATCATAAGATCGTCTGATTTGTGTGTATGCGCAATATTGAAAGGGTGCCTCAGCATCAGAATATTGTGAACCAGAAATTATTTTGTGGTTCTTTTTGATATACCAGTACCAAAATAAGCTTTTGTCTTTAGGCCAGCCACAAAAATTCTTACCCTTTGACTAAATACAAATCGCTCCCCTTTCTTGAGCATGTTGAGAACACGTAATTTACTTCACCTCTCCTGTCAAGAAAACATGCATTCTGAGGAAAATAACAGGGGCTATTTATGATATGTGTGTAAATATTTCATACAGAATTGGTGTTTTAATGAAACCATGAATTTCTTTGATCATTGTAAAGATACGATGCAGATATTCTAGTTGCAGATATACTATAGCTACCAAGCAATCTGTGTAAGCATTTGTATCGCATCGTGTTTTAACAGACTCATGATAAATGACATGTTATATATCATTGTATCCTGTCATGACCTAGATTTAGTAGCTCAAATTGCTGCTACGTAGTACGTTTTTACCAAAGGATATTATTCAAAGGGGAGAGGGAGAAATTTGCACTTATTTATCCCCAAATTTCTTTGTTATGTAATAATTAGGGGTTTATTGATCCAAGGAACGTTAATATTAATTCTTTACCAAACATGATGCAAAAATATCAGTAATAACTGTTTTCTGTCGTCTAAATAATGAAGTAAACTAAACTAAACCCCACTGGCAATCTTTGCCATTTTATGTGGAGTCATATGGGGAATTTAATTTCACAATTACATTAATTCAAAATAACTCTGTAATCAAAGAAATTCAATGAATTTGGTTGATTCAATTAAGCGTATATTGGGAAACATGTAACCTTACAAATATGCCAAAACATTAAGTTGAAAAAATAACCAATTTCATTTCAAAATACTGTACAATATGGCATTAAACTGTGCATATGAAGCTACATCCTATATGCTCAACAAAATGCGCCTCGTTACGAGGGCTCGTATACTTTTTCCAATTTTAGGGAATGGTCTCACCGCTTTTTTTTTTCGGGTGATCACACAGCAGCTATATTGCTTAGCCTCTCCTCTCAAGAACCCAGTGTTTGCTATTACAAATGAGCATATTGATTACAGGAAACCAACCACTAAACGAATGGTTACTATGGAATGAAACTGAAACACAATCTGCTGACCAGTGTCAGGATTTCTTGATAAGATTGACAATTAAACCATCACACTTGAAATGGTGTTCTCTATGGTTAATATTCTCACAGCTAGTGACGTGTACCTCTATTTAACCATCAAAGAAGATCATGTTGAAATACCATGCAACTAAGGGCCGTTACTAAGTGAAGTTGTAGTACACAACTGAGTGCAAGGTTATTTACCGTGAGAATGCTGAAATAAGGAAGACTTCTTTTGTTCTTAGAAAGTGATCTACATTCACAAATAGATATGTTGTGTGGGGCAAAAGGACAAGGACAAAGAAAAAAAACACATATTATGTGTTTATGTTTTTGTGGCATATTTATATTTTAACTATAATAAATGTAGATAATGAAGAAGGGGGAGGAATACATTTATACGAAATGTAACTAAAATACAGTTTTATCAGGGGAAATAGCAACACGCTAAACTGTGACATAGATGGCACTATCAGTAGTAGATAGCAACCCACTATTACAAAAATATAGTGCTATCAGGGGTAAATATCAACTCACTGTAACAAAGATATAGTACTATCTGGGGTAGATAGCAACTCACTTTAACATAGATCATAGATATAATACTATCAAGGGTAGATAGCAACTCACTATAACATCGATACAGTGCTATCAGGGGTAGATAGGAACTCACTATAACATAAATATAGTGCTTCAAATCGGATTTTGTAAGTTGCACTTAGTTCCTATTCAAGCCAAATGCGTTCGTCGTGTACATCCCCCCCCCCCACACACACACACGCACACACAATCAAGACAAAGGACACCGATGTGCTCTGTGCTCTGTTTACTTAACCATGAACTTTACTTTATTTTACTCCTTCGACTTCCAACTTCAATACTTGCTACCCTTTACTTTTCTCTGACTTATCTCATGAACTCTTTCTGCTGACATCTCAATACTTGGTGTGCCCACCATCACTGTCTATCACTGCCTGGATTCTTCGTCGCATGCTCTGAACAAGATGTCTTGAATAGAAGCTAAGTGCAACTTTCAAAATCCAACTTGAAGCCACTCAAGCGCCCATAACTCGACCGATAAAGTTATTACTCTTCAGTAAGCCAATGCAATAACATAAATATTAAGCATGATATTCAGGTTTTTCATCCATTCTACTATATTAATATCTATAGTTCTGGTACCAAATCAATTCTTGATATTTCCTATGAATCTTATATTTACGTTGTGCTTCTCATATTCTTTTATTATCACTTCTACTTAAAGTATGTAACACAGTATAATCTATGTTGATAATCTACAGATGGCACCTTTGATCTAAAGTACCTTAATCAAAATTGGCTATTCGTGGCTATTTCAAATTACAGTAATAATTAGATTGATATTAACAGAGAGCTCCATGGATAAAAATAAAATACCAGATCGATGGAACAAGCCAGCATTTAAAAGGCGGCTGTCAAGTCTCAGAAATGCATTGAGTATAAATGCTGTATATTAGTTTTATTAGATTCTTTGACTCTTTGTCTTTCAAAATATGTATGTTTTTGTTTGCTGTGTGTGAATGATTAATTTACGGAACTTTTACTTAATGCTTTTTTAACTTAATGCATATAAAATCTTGAGTTTTTGTAGTGTATATATGTTTAAAATATTGCAGTAAAACGCAGGTAAACAACTTTCTTTTTTGATCAAACGCTGAAATTTGTTTTCTCTTGTAGCAATACCGATGTGCTTATTACCGGGGGATGTATTCAACAATGCGATACAATTTTATCCAACCAGGACAACGAAAGCAATTTGTAAATTACATTATCATTATCACTCTGCACAATAACCAATCTTGCTATTGCTGAAATCCCAACATCCCTATCATACTTTTACAATATCAAATTTGTTTATGTACATGTATTTGTCCTGTCTGTCACTTTCTCAATTGCTACATGTCATTTATTGGTTCTAGTTCAGTAGGTTTTATATTTCATACCAAAAGGCTCCACCTTTAGCATATCTGTATCTTTTTATCTATATTTATCTTTAAGAATCACAAGATGTAAAGAGCAGAAAGCGTGCTATCTGAAATCCTTACACCTGTGTCTTCAGGTCACTCATGTACCATGAAAAGTAGTTATTTAAACTGGAATACAAATAATCATCAGAGTGAACCAATTTGAAACAGTTGGTCTCGGACCACCACACCAGTGTGTCACGTGTGGTTTAGAGTCCATCCAGTTGCCTGTGAAGGTTCTCATCAGCAGTGGCAAAATACAATTATGTAAATATAAATTTCTAAAAAAAATCTAAATTCTTCACCTTAGCTTGTGTAACACTTCTGGAAAATTTGTTAATATTTATTGGTTCAATTATTATTATTATTTGCAGGTCTATTATTGCTTGTATTAATCACAGATCGTAGTATTAATGCACGTGTTATTTGAATTCTCAGATTTCTCAACAATGCTCACTCAAATGTTAACCTTATCATTCATTGATTGATTATTTCATTTATTTCATTATTTATTTGTTTATTTATTTATTTATTTATTTATTTATTTATATTTATCTATTTATTTATTTATTTATCTCCCAGGTAAAATAAATACACTATATATCAATTTCCTGACTCATTACAGATGAAGATACCTAATGTCGTTTTGTTTCATTTCAAAACAAATTGCTTTTCATCATCGCTGTCATTATCACTTAAGTTTACTCTGGTTCCTAATCCAAGAATGACCCTTAACATTTGAGTATCAAATAATATTATCTCCAGTGATTCTATCAAACGAAAATGGCACACAGAATTAAATTTTCCGCCCAAGTTACCGGTCAAATCCCAAAACAGTCACCCAATTTGTCTCCTAATCATTGCTTTCTATGTGACAAGAAATTCCCCAATTGGGCTATAAATATGCTATTCTGGAAACTTGGAATTAAACATCCTGTTATTGGCAGCAATCCTAGCCAGCTGAGATTTGAATTGTGTTTAATTTACACACAATATAAATCCCAGTTGATTATAAAGCTTTTACAAATGGCTATTGGATTATTTCATGCAATATCGTAAAGAAATTCTGAGTTTTTCCAAAAAAGCCAAAAGAATAGAATAACAAGCAGTGAGTAGTTGTGTGCATACTATGTAATCCCATGCACACACCTCTCTGATCTCTCTCCCCCTTCTCACCTCACACCCACACACACCCCACCCCTACTCACCCCCACACAATCACCGTCCAAAGCCAATAGTGTTGGTTTTATGATACTACTCTGATCCCAGGTATGTAACCAGCTTTGGCATTCCATGGGGGGGGAGCCCATTCACTGATAATTTGGTCCTGTTTAGATGAGTAAGAGCTTCCAATAACGGCTGATTTAACAAGAATTTCGTTGTTTTTTTGCATCGGAATTTTTTCATATTGGGCAGTTTGTGCACCCTTTATGTTTTAATGGCATATTTATGTTTTAACTATAATAAAGGTAAATAATGAAGAAGGAGGAGGAATACAAGCCTTTGGTTAACTTTAATTAAACAAACACAGAGAAACATATGCTCCTTTTTAAAATTATGATAAATTACACACTTGTTTGACATAGTCAATCAATGAAACAAACAAATCCTAAAAACAATGTTGCTATTTTAATTATGTACACATGACAAACAATAAATCAGCTGCTATACCATTCGTGGGTGCTCACAAACAAAATGACACGTGCATCACTAAACTAAATTGTAAATTGGTGAAAGGAAAGAGTGTATTATAATAAAGAACATACTTTCACTATCAAACTGTCAAGCAATTTCATACCCGTATTTAATACAAGCATTGAGGATAATTATGTGATGATCCAGTTATTTGAAAAAGAAAACATCACATGTCTGTCCTACCATTTCTAAAGATGGTATTTGATTACTTTATGAACAAAGCAAATCACATTATAATGACTCCAAAATATAAACACGCTATCTACTGCGTTGTTTACTTATGCATATTACATTTTTACTTTAATATCTGATTAAAAAACACTGTCTTGTCTCCCAAGTAAAGAGCAGCATCTTGTCTTGTGTTTTATTTGCATCATACTGGATTTATTTGGAAGGCAGAAGTATTAATATGAATGTCAATTTCTAAATGCCATTCCATGAATCAAGATAATCATAGCTATACATGTATATGACGTTCACACACATGCATATTGTGACAAAATCAGTGGCTTATATTGCAAAACATCCGGTTAAATCTTTTAATATCTTTTGTCCAAAGAGCTCTTTCCATAGATAAAGTTATTACTCTTCAGTAAGCCAATGCAATAACATAAATCTAAAGCATGTTGTTTAGGTTTTTCACCCATTCTACTATGTAAAGACTAAATATTAATATATTAGTTCTGGTACCAAATCAATTCTTGATATTTCCTATGAATCTTATAATTATGTCGTGCTTCTCATATTCTTTTATTATCACTTCTATTTGAAGTATGTAATAAAGTAAATAATCTATGTTGATAATCTACAGATGACACCTTTTGAGCTTTGACCTTAAATCAAAATTGGCTATTCGTGGCTATTTCAATATACAGTAATAATTAGATTGATATTAACACAGAGCTCCATGGATAAAAATTAAATACCAGATCGATGGAACAGGCCAGTATTTTTAAGGCGGCTGTCAAGTCTCAGAAATGCATTTGTAATAAATGCTGTATATTAGTTTTATTGGATTCTTTGACTCTTTGTCTTTCAAAATATGTATGCTTTTGTTTGCTGTGTGTGAATGATTAATTTACGGAACTTTTACTTAATGCATTTTTAACTTAATGCACTCTCACATCCATTTAAATATAAAATCTTGGGTTTTTGTAGTTTATATAATGTTTATAATATTGCAGTAAAACTCAGGTAAATGACTATTTTGATCAAACACTGAAATTTGTTTTCTCTTGTAGCAATACCGATGTGCTTATTACCGGGGGATGTATTCAACAATGCGATACAATTTTATCCAACCAGGACAACGAAAGCAATTTGTAAATTACATTATCATTATCACTCTGCACAATAACCAATCTTGCTATTGCTGAAATCCCAACATCCCTATCATACTTTTACAATATCAAATTTGTTTATGTACATGTATTTGTCCTGTCTGTCACTTTCTCAATTGCTACATGTCATTTATTGGTTCTAGTTCAGTAGGTTTTATATTTCATACCAAAAGGCTCCACCTTTAGCATATCTGTATCTTTTTATCTATATTTATCTTAAGAATCACAAGATGTAAAGAGCAGAAAGCGTGCTATCTGAAATCCTTACACCTGTGTCTTCAGGTCACTCATGTACCATGAAAAGTAGTTATTTAAACTGGAATACAAACAAACATCAGAGTGAACCAATTTGAAACAGTTGGTCTCGGACCACCGCACCAGTGTGTCGCGTGTGGTTTAGAGTCCATCCAGTTGCCTGTGAAGGTTCTCATCAGCAGTGGCAAAATACAATTATGTACATATTAATTTCTAAAAAAAACCTAAATTCTTCACCTTAGCTTGTGTAACACTTCTGGATCGTAGATCGTAGTATTAATGCACGTGTTATTTGAATTTTCAGATTTCTCAACATTGCTCAATCAAATGTTAACCTTATCATTCATTCATTTTATCCATTCATTTATGTATTTATTTATTTATTTATTTATTTATTTATTTATTTATTTATTTATTTATTTATTTATTTATTTATTTATTATTTATTTATTTATTTATTTATTTATTAGTCACTTGTAAAGTAAACTTGTTATTTATTTATTTATTTATTTATTTATCTCCCAGGCAAATTAAATATACGCTATATCAATTTCCTGAATCTTTTCAGATGAAGTTACCTAATGTCGTTCTGTTTCATTTCAAAACAAATTGCTTTTCATCATCGCTGTCATTATCACTTTAGTTTACTCTGGTTCCTAATCCGAAAATGACACACAGAATTAAATTTTCCGCCCAAGTTACCGGTCAAATCCCAAAACAGTCACCCAATTTGTCTCCTAATCATTGCTTTCTATGTGACAAGAAATTATCACAAATGCCCCAATTGGGCTATAAATATTTTGCAATATAACTTGGAATTAAACATCCTGTTATTGGAAGCAATCCTAGCCAGCTGAGATTTGAATTGTGTTTAATTTACACACAATATAAATCCCAGTTGATTATAAAGCTTTTACAAATGGCTATTGGATTATTTCATGCAATATCGTAAAGAAATTCTGAGTTTTTCCAAAAAAGCCAAAAGAATAGAATAACTAGCAGTGAGTAGTTTTGTGCATACTATGTAACCCCATGCACACACCTCTCTGATCTCTCTCTCTCCCCCCCCCCCTCTCACCCCACACCCACACATACCCCACCCCTACTCACCCCCATACACAATCACCGTCCAAAGCCAATAGTGTTGGTTTTATGATACTACTCTGAACCCAGGTATATAACCAGCCTTGGCATTCCATGGGGGAAGGAAACCCATTCACTGAGAATTTGGTCTTGTTTAGAGGAGTAGGAGCTTCCAAAAAGAATTCATTTTTATTTCATCGGAAAGCATTTTTCATAGTGAGCAGTTTGTGCATCCTTCCCCGCTACTTACCATCCGTCACTATCTGAACTAATAACTTTGTACAATTATTGTGTCCATGCAACTATTCATAGATTGTCTCAGCGTGTGGTTTTGTTATTATTTTTGTGTCACTTGTCATTAATCTCTTTAAATTAAATTACAGATCAACTGAATATTGATATTACATTGCTATTTCAATACCATGGTTGTTTGATTCTTATATGTATGGTCAACCTTCCACAATCAATTAATGCAATCACTCAACCATCCAAAATGGAAATAGTTTGTCACATTTATGCTCTTCACATTTCTTTTGCAGTGCACCTGCGTCTCTGCGAAATCAGAAAGTAAAGGTTTTGTTTGTTGTTTTAATTTTTTCCGTTTTACTTATTTTCCATTGTGAAATCTATTCCAGATCCTTATTAATTAATCCTTAATAATAATGTAATTAATAATTTTCTCGAACAAAGTACTATTTTGCACACTATTTTAACTTGAACAGTCATGTTGAGTATAAATTTACAGCCCTCTTCTTGTAACGTTCATTCATCAGCTGCTGAACAACAAAAACAACAATGTACCATTGTACAAAATATCAACAAAAGCCTCATCATATTCACATTTGGCAGAAGTGTAAGCATACATGTACAAGTTTGTAATGTCAAACATCTTAGCCAAACATCTTCTATCAATATGATAACATCGTTTTTCTGGCATGTATACCCTGTAGGCTAAATATATATTTGAGTCAATATAATCAACTGATGAGGCAGGGTCCATTGATTTTCTTGGCGTGGCGTGGCATTTCTTTACTACCATTACACGTTCTTATGAAAAGAATGCACGGTTTTCACTTGTATAAACATGTAATGACAATAATGGTGAATGTTCCTTGCATATCAGGAAGTATTTATTCATGATATTAAAGGTCATGATGAGAAACACGTTCAAGACAAAAATGATTTTGTGTGATTTTAAACATTTATTAAAGTTCACAGTTCCAATGATGTAGACATTACATACTCCATGGTGCTGACATATTTGTACATGTTTTTTTTAATTTGCGGCTTTAAAATACGGTAAACTGAGCAAAGCGTGAACATTTTATCTATTGCAAAATTTAAAAAGTAATTCTGCTATTCTTCTGAATACATTTTGGATAAATTATTACAATAAGTATAAAGCTTTCAATTTTATTTCCTGTTTTACTTCTTTCTTGCTTGCTTGTTTGATATCATCCTTTCTTTCCTCCTTTCACTCTCCCATTCTTTTTGTTCTTTCCTTCTTTTCTTTCTATTTGTTTTCCTTTTTTCTGACTTTTCCTTATCAGGTGCACCTTTTGCTTTATGTTTTCTTTTTAAGTGATATTACATATTAACTGTTGCAGAGGGTATACAGATGCAACAAGTTAACTAGCATTGTGGTCCAAACAAACTGTTGTTTTATGTCAGCTACATTGTCTGCAATTGGATGAGTTCTAGACCAAGAAAGTATGAAATCATATCTTGCTTTAATCACAGATATTGGAACGCAATGTTTGCTAATATCATCATGCTCATATTTATGTTGTAATATTATTATCATGTAACAGATATCATCTATCTTTAATACAGATGTTAAACTCATAATTAAATCTGATGCTGTACATCAAATGGCAAGAACATGGATGAGATTGAAAAATGAGAGGAGCACTGCAGTTACCCAGATTTGTACATAGAGCATTTCATTTGGAGAAACCATAATTATAAATTAAGTATTCACGGGACATAAAGACATGCCGTTTGTAACCAAAAATTACCATCAATTGTTAGGACTTGTGCAAAAACTATGCCCAAACGATTCAAATTGTTAAGAGAAAATAACAGCATTTTTGACTGAAAATGGAGTGAACATCCACACAACAGGCAAGCAACTTTTTAAAAGTCTACATCTTGAAACCCCTCCCACAAAATATCTCACGCATTTCTGCATTCATGTTTTCCGGCCTTTTATTTCTTCTTTCTTCAAAATAATGAGATATTTTTTTGTCTTTCTATAATGACAGAGAATAATCAATATGTCACTTAGCAGTGTCTTCATCAGTTGATCTAAAGGCAACTCAACCATAATAAGTTGCTCTAAGATTTCATCCAATCTTCTGTACATTATTACTACTAGGAGTTACCATGGTTAACCAGTAATTTGTCTCTTGCTACAAATAGATACCATCTATAAAGTGTACCAAAAGCTATTGCTAATAAAAGGATTCGAATTTATCTAGGTTTAATCTGCAAAAACAGAATAATGCTGCATTTTTTAATAAAACGAATCATGGCGTGTGTTCTTGATTCTGAATACCGGAAAATGTTTTCCAGTAAGCTGCTGCTCTCAAAACATTAATCCAAGAACATGTATCAATAAGATTCTATGCAACTCTGCCATTCGTATTAATATATTGATAACTCTTCCTAGTTCTTCTTACACAATTTAAAGGGGCATTTCGTGATCCACAGCCTCATCCCCCAACTTTTCTCAAAAAAAGTTGAGATTTTTATATCACTGGAAACCTCTGGCTACATAATGTTTATGTATTAAATATTTCTTGCAGATTAATTCGTTTAGCAAAGATATCGTGAAATTTGAATTTCGTTCTGGTGCACCAGAACGAAATTACAACGCATTGTCTATGGAGCAGTGTAATTAATACACATAATCATGCATAACTCGCGAACGCAAAATCGGAAGCAACTGAAATTTTGGGAATAGGTTTGTTTCGTGGATATCTAATGAAAAATGACATAAATAGAGGATGCTAGGATCACGAAATACTCCTTTAAGGCAGCTGTGTAAAGTGGTAGCGATAAAGCAACACTTGATGGTTAAATTACACTTGAGTACAAGGCAAAGCAATGAACATGTTAAATAAATTTAAAGCCACAATATTTTGTATACCGGTATACAAAAGTGCTTCCTTGACTATTAATAGATCAACAAATTGAGCATAAATAGTTCCCATTGGATTGATTAAAGATTCAAACTTTTGATCCAATCACAAGAAAGTCATTCTTATTAATTTGCAGATAGTTACCCCATTATTCCCTTTGATGATAAAAAAGTTTTTCATAAAATATGTCACACAATACCTTCTGGATGTGTCCATTACCCTATCATAGCGCTATTTGATATCTATGTTGAACATAGATTGAGAATTTGACTATACCTTGCTCACAAAGGAACTGTTACCGTATGTCATTTAGTCTCTCTTGACATACACACACAGGTTTCTGAATATTTATTGCTTGTTTTAAGGAGGTACTGGATGTGTAATATGTTCGTAAACATTGTAAAAATGTAAACAATGACAAGTACAGTGGAAGTGTGGGTTTTTAAATGAGAGAACAAGAAATGTTCTAAAGCGGAGAACACGTTTGACAATGTCTTTGTCAAACGACCAAATCTGCAATGCTATGCACACAAACATTATGTAGATTACGTTTCTGATGATATATATCTAAACTTTTGGAGTAAGTGAAGAGATGAGGTTGCCCCTTGGCACAAAGATTAATGATTTTGTTTTAAATTGATTTCTATGTGTATATATTATTTTTCATTTGTCTTTTCTGCCTTACTTTCTTTTTTATTTAATTTTTTCTACTTTCTCCTCTCATTTTCTCCTCTCCTCTAATAATTTACACACCTCTATATCTTTCATGCTCTTCGCTCACATCTCCATGTCTATTTTCTCTCCTTGTCTATTTGTTTTGTCATTTGCTCAGCCATTCTCTCTCGATTTCTTTCTCTTAAAAAATCAACATCCGTTGTTTTAGTTTAAGGCTTCGTACAAGTACAATCAATTGTATTTTTGTTTTATAAATAGCACCTTTATAATTGTAGTAGCATCTAAAAATCAATCATTTAGCTGATGCTGACATGCAGAAATTATCAGAGTATTTACCCACTGATTTCTCAACACTGTTTGAAATAATATAGCATTGGTCGGTAATATTTTATTAATCTAAAATTGAATCTTCTGTGTTAGTCCCTACTGTAAGCAGATAGCAATTGTTTTGATTTTATCAGCATTCTCAACAAATTATTTCTCCTCATATATGATTATGTTTATCCCAGGGGAAATGGATGAATTTGGGGAACACATTTTTCCCCTAAAGAAGAGGGGGCACAATTGAATAACTAAATACAAGAATGACCCAAGTCCGTTTTTTGAGCCATTGTTGCATTCAGGTATTCAATTGTTTCTGGTAAAAGAGACCTGGCACACACATTTTTAGGAAATGTGATCAATATGTGGAGACACAATTTTTTTTTGCAATCATGAAGGGAATGGGGACATGAAATATTTAACAAAGGACCTAGATTACAATTCCTGTTACAGAAAACCAAGATTGCATTTAGTCTGCCTCATAACCTTCTATCTTGCAATTTCCATTTTGTTACTTGTTTCTATTAAATTATGTTACTTAATATGCTACCGTGTGCTGTAGGGTCACTTCTAAATTAACATATTTTAGCTGATTTCTGTTCCAATACTGTATTTGCTTAATTTAATTCAATGCCACACTTGTGTGTACATGGAGTAAATGTACACCTTTACAAGATACAAGATAGTGGAACATTTCTCAAGCGACTGAAAATATAAGTCACACAAATTTTACAGAGAAATGATTAATTTTTGATACAAATACCAGGTCAAACCTCCGATATAAAACATGAGAATGTGCCAACACTGGGATGAACAATCAAGAGAAATATTGTATTTGATTTGGACAAAACAGGATCAACATGAATCAGGCAGGTTGCTAGGTGGGGACGAGGGGGGGTAGAACAAAATTGTTCATGCAAAGGTGGACAAAACTCTGTACAAAAATAGACTATGTGTAGCTATTTTGAACAGTTTAATATGAAAGAGTGACCTTCCTTCTGCAGTGTTAATTTTTTGTCTATCTAACTTGCACTTTATTTATTTGCCTGAAAATATTTTCTCAAGAATTCAGATTTAATTCTGTATACCCCCCACACCCCCTGTTTAGGGCAGACAAGTACAAAAATACATCTTCCATTTTCAAAACGTTATAATCATGGTTATGTGTCTGATCAAAAAGTTCAACTTGGTACATTATTATAACATACTTGACCAATCCGTGAGAGCCTCATCAGGACGTGTTTGGTCACAATTCCATTCAATAATTCAAGGCACCCATTCACATGATACCCTGTGTACGTCACCTTACTGATCCAATTGATATTATATGAAATATGAGATTAAAGATGAGTTGATAACAAGTCTCTTTTTGTGATGCATTTTAATCTTGATATTAAAGAGATTTATTTCAAATGGTGGGTCATTTTACACATTATTGCTAGTTGTAGGTCACTGCCCAGTATAATATTTCATGGTCAATGGAAATCTTACATAATTTTATAGTGTTATACAGGCTAATTTTACCTCATCAAAAAAAGGACCAAAGTATGTAAGCCTAAAATACAAAAGAGGAAAACATAATTACGAGATGGAGAAGATGGGACAAAAAGCAAACATGCTAATGATGTTATTTTTGTGCAATATAAAGTTTTAACTGATTACAATAATAATAATTGACAGCTTACCATCCTATATACCAGCCTGCTTCTCCTTCCCTCATAGCCGCCTGATCATCCGACATATTAAACGCTTCTTCTAATGATGTAAAATCAGTGTTATAGGGGAAAAATTGACACTCATCTTCAATCTTATCAAACGAACCTGGGTACTTCCTATATAGGTCTCGAAAAAAATGAAAACTGAATTTCTCCATAGCAGTCCAATTTGCTGTAGCTCCGGATATGATAGCTGGTCGACCTGAATAAGCGTGTTTATTGAGGAATTCCTCTTTGTCAATGAGATAATAAGTTGGTACTTTAGTTAGGTTTTTACACATAGCGCATGGAGCTAGTGGTCGTGCCATTTCCATGATGAAGAAGTTATTCTCTATGATGCATGGAGTTTCTCGTACATCGTTCATAAAGTCCTCCCAATCATACTCAGCTCGATGACATACGTATAGAACACCTAAAAGAACTGGAATAAGTGCAAAGGTGAAAGTTACTAGTCTTCTTCTCCAAATTGGACGTACTTTCCGTGTATCTGATGAATTAGTAATGTCATTCCGCGACGATAAATCTGTGCCTTTATTATCACTCGCTTGCCTACCACTACTACCACTTTGGAAGCCGGCACATGAGTTGAGAAACACTTGACGAACAACGCCAGATTTCAACCCACTTCGACAAGATTGTCTCTTCAACCGTATGAGTTCTCGTACCAACTGCTCCTTTACTTTAGCTGCCTTAGTCATTGTTTTGAAGTATTTCAATTTCTGTACCACTGCACTACGTTATATTAGTCGGTCTGTTTTGTTTTGATCGAAACACCACTTTACTTCCTGGTTTGGACGTGGTTTTGTGCGATGCAGCCGACGATAAGTGTTTCTAGATCAAATTGCCTACTCATATTTCCCTTAAACTGCTCAGTTTCTTTTTGTAGTATATAAAATCAAATATCAAAGGCAAACTACTAATTGTTTTCCAATATGTTATGAAATAGGTCCTCACATAGTAATGCTAGCAATCTGTATTTTGTAAGGAGTGGATATACAGGATATTTATTATAAAAATGTTACAATAAACCAATGACAGAGCCCTCTAGCGTCATCAGTAACCAACGTAAACAAGCCCATGAACGAACAACATTGATTACGCAATATCGCCAGCATGCCCAAGATTATTATTAACAGAATCAGCATCCACTCAGCAATGCCCGGGAACAGCACGTATAGAGCTGAAATTTCGGAAACGATTTCTATCAATTTCAATCCGGAATAAATGTGGTATACTTTTCATAAAGTAATTATTAGTAGCCCCTAATAACATAACCATGGTAGGTATTATACCTACCATGATATAACTGCCAGGAATGTTTTCTACCAATATTGAGCCCAAATAATGAGGTACTAAATGAAAGCAAACACTTTGACCTTTAAACCGTAGAGCTCTGTGCGTATTTATAATCGTAATACAAAAGGGTGTTTTTTGTTCTTTCACAGTGAATAGTCAGAATGAATGAAATGACGTCATACAATTATATTCAGTGTGGTGCAATCGTGCTGGCAAACTTAAATGGCATAAAACAGTCTATTAATTGTGCGCTGGCTCTGTGCTATGGTTACTTCGTTCATAAAAAAATAATAAAATTTACCAAAAAAAATGTCAAGGCATGGGTTCTATACTCATACCTGTCCATAACCATACACGCAATCCGGCGTATTGTTTTTGTTCTGTTCATTGACAGTGCCAGAATTACATTCGTGCAATTATTCATCATGATACGTCTAATCTGATTTTTTCCGAACCTTTTTTTCCCTTCCTTCTCTTCTTTTGAATGTTTTCAATCGTACTCCCTTTTTCATTGGCGAATTCTTTCCTTTTTTCTTACTTCGTCTTTTCTTTCCCTTTCGTACTTCGTTTCTGTCTTTTTCGTTCTTATTTATTTTTCTTTATTTTTCAATCTTCATTTCTCTCCATATTTCTTCTAATTCTTTCTTGTTCTTTACCTTTTCTCTCTTCCTTTCTTTCGTTTACTTATTCTTTTCACAATTGGACAATTCATAAACTTATCTCTTTTTTGCACAATAAATCACTATATTAACGATATTATCTCCTTTTGGCATAGTAAATCACTATATATAATTATAGAATAACTTCCACATACTTACCGTTGGTTGCTGATGACCATGAGCGTACCAGTTAGTTAGTGTCGCAGTCACACCAAAGTATAAATAGACTAATTGAAACTTACGTTCAAGTGCACTGGCTCAGTGTAGTGGTTACATCGCTTTGTTGCTTTTTACTAGTATTGGGTCTAGTGTGAAAACTGACTAAGGGTTCGAATCCCTACAGGACCACACACGCTATCCGGTGTATTGTTTTGGCTCACCTTTTCATATTTTCACTCTGCAAGATTAAAATAGTCATCTCCCAGGCCCGGTACCCAGCTTCAATAACTTTTTCTTCTTCTTTTTTTTTCGTTTTGGGATTTTCATTCACAAAACTGCAATTTTGTCACTTTTTGCATACACAATTTTTCAGGTTAAGGTTTTTCATACTCAGTTTGTCTCGTTTCTTTGATTTCATGTGAGAAAAAGATAATTGCTTCAATCTAAAAATATTTAACCAGAACCTTTATTCTATATGAAAGAGGCAGTGGGGCTAAGGAGTAACTTGTTTCCTTCCCCAGTCCCAAGAAAGAAAGAAAGAAAGAAAGAAAGAAAGAAAGAAAGAAAGAAAGAAAGAAAGAAAGAAAGAAAGAAAGAAAGAAAAAGAGACAAGAAGAAAGAAAAGAAAGAAAGAAAGAAAAAAATGAATAAATGAATAAATAAATAAATAAATAAATAAATAAATAATCAATCAATCAATCAACCATCTACTGCTGATAGCACACTACTTCATCAACCATCTACTGCTGATAGCACACTACTTCATCAACCATCTACTGCTGATAGCACGCTACTTCATCAACCATCTACTGCTGATAGCACACTACTTCATCAACCATCTACTGCTGATAGCACACTACTTCTTCATCAACCATCTACTGCTGATAGCACACTACTTCATCAACCATCTACTGCTGATAGCACACTACTTCATCAACCATCTACACACTACTTCATCAACCATCTACTGCTGATAGCACGCTACTTCATCAACCATCTACTGCTGATAGCACACTACTTCATCAACCATCTACTGCTGATAGCACACTACTTCATCAACCATCTACTGCTGATAGCACGCTACTTCATCAACCATCTACTGCTGATAGCACACTACTTCATCAACTACTGCTGATATCACGCTACTTACTGCTGATAGCATAATGCTCCTTCAAATCAGTGGCGGATCCAGAGTAGTCACGGGCCCAATTTGAGAGAAAATAATAAAATTTACCAAATGGCCCCGAAGAAATCGCATCGCGCTTGCGTGACGCAGTGGGTGTTTGAAGGGGATATGTCCCCCTCAGAAGTGAGACAATTTTGCAACATGAACCCAGCAAAAGTTATTGTAAACTATTTTTGCACACATTTTTTCGCCAAATATTTTATCAACACTTAAATAACATTATGTTAAAATATTTGCACCCAGCAAACACAGAAATGTTTCAAAACGTTTTAATAACATTTAAATGTCGGGTTATTATAAAGGTCATGAAAACGTTTTTAAAACGTTATTGCAAATATTTTGGGCAAACATTTTTGCAAAATATTTTTTCCAACCCCAAAATAACATTATGTTTAGAATGTTTTGTATCAAGTTTTCAAAAATGTTTTTGGAATGTTATTAAAACGTTTTATACCCTTTATATAACCCGACATTTAAACGTTTTCTGTAAAACATTTTGTGTTTGCTGGGGTAAGATTATAAACAAATGTTTTTTAATGTTATGAAAACGTTTTATACCATTAATGTACCCTTTATATAAACCGACATTTAAACGCTTTCTGACAACCTTTTATAAACCTTTTGCGAATGGTGTCGAAAACGTTTTGTGTTTGCTGGGAAGACCTGATTGAAGCCATTTGGCTGACCATTTTAGCACTATTATTGTGTAAAATTTTAAAACTAAAAGGCGAAAATTTGCGAAATGAGAGCCCAATTGAAAGCCCAGTAAAAATTATTGCTTTAAACATAAAGTGCCGGGTGTGCAAAGCAGAAGCAAAAAAGGGCACTTCTTTAATGCATACGCAGGGGGTTGTCTGAGGGGGATGTTCTCTCCTGAGAATGTATAACATTTTGCAAATTAAAGGCCCAATTAAAGCCATTTGGTGGGCAATTTGGACACTATTATTGTATAAAATTTTAGTTGACGTACACACTATTTTAGTATGCCTAATCATTAAGGTTAGCAACTTTTTTAAACTGTTGCGATTTGGTAGTTCACAGCATCTTGCGAATGGTAGTGAGCTTTGGCAAAAATTGCATTGATCATTTCGTAGCGAGTGTGTAGAAGAATTCAAATATCACATTAAACCCTTGTTGGTCCTGTGGTTCTTGATTTATGTTGTAAATAGTTAGGTGAAAAAGTTCAATTTGGTGACCACTCTCTGGCTAGTAATGTTTGACGATTGATTCGACTTCTATGGACCATTTAGAAACAAAATAGCCACCATGTCCCTCGCGAAAACCCCGGCATTTTTCGCTAGAGGCCAAAATCCAAAATGGCCGCCGCCACCATTTTGAAAATTTAAGTTTTGAACCAGAGCACCTATAATCATGCACAAAGACACTTTTTCGGATATGTCGAGTACAAGGATTCCGATTCTGACATTAGTTTGACATTACGGCATCATTTTCACCCAGAAATCCAAGTTGGTGGCCGGCACCATCTTGAAAAATTTAGTTTTGAACAAGAGGACCTAAAATCGTGTACAAAGACACTTTTTCCGGTAAGTCGACCCCAAGAAATCCGAATCTGACATTAATTTGACGTTATAACATAATTTTTGCCCAGAAATGCTGGCTATTCTTGCCATCTTGTTCATAACATGAGTCCACGACAGGTCTTTGTTTAATTACAGTAAGACCAAGCCAAGCATGTCAACACTATCTGCCTCTTCCAGAGTTGTTCCAAAGAAAGGGGAGACAATAGAGACCAGTATGATCTCTGCGGTTGGAAATAGTGGTGGTATTGCACTTCGCGTTACCAAACAGAACATTCTATTTGTTTGCCCACGTCTCTGTCGCCTTGAGGTCTACGTTGCAGGACCTATTCTATCTTCTTTGGACATAGTTGATGACATCAGGGTTATTTTTGCATATAGGATGAGTCCTGAAGTAATGCCGTGATGAAGATAATACGCAAAAGAGGACCAAGGATGAAGCCTTGTTAGCCACTAGCATTTATAGGTTTTCAGTTGATGAAATGCCATAAATTGAGACTCTCGAGTGGTTTGTAAGGTAGTTATCCAGCCATTTCAGCAGCTTACCAATAAAACCTAGAACATATAGCTTTGCCAAGAGGTTGGGATACTATACCCTGTCAAAAGCCTTACTGATGTCCAGGCAGGTAACTGTATATACTTCTACACTTTCTTCTCTGTTATTGATGGAGTTTGATAGCTGATGGGAGACATATGTTATCAGAGGTAGCCAACCCTGAAGATTTCACATCACCAAATAATGGTCCCGATGCAGTGTTTTTACATTTCGGTAAAAGTTGAACATTAAATCAATATCAAATATCAAAAAATTTATTCAGATTTTGTGAAAAATTTGTACCATGTTTTAAATGTAGGCTTGAATCAAGCATCTGCCAAGATTTAAAAAGACGCTGCGTTTCTATTCAGATTTTTAATGTATTTCTCAAGACGCCGGTTTCTAGGTAAAATCACAAGTGACGCTATTCTGAAAATGGGATGAGCAAATCTTAGCGGTCCAGTAGTTCGAAAATTCAATAGTCACCAATATATTTCTTTTTGTTTGTTTACTTGCTTGTTTGTTTGTCTTTCAGGAAAATATTACTTCGAAGTGGAGCTGCAACTACGTGAGACAGATGCCATTTTCGCGATACGACCATTATGTGAAAAGTGTATCGAGTTCAACCAGGAACTGCACATGGTGGATAGAGAACAGTGTTGGGCTGTAATGGAGGGCTATGGTATAAGAGGTCAACTGCTAGATAATGTTAGAGCTCTTATAAAGACAGCAAATGCATGGTGAGAACCAGACGTGACCAGTCAAAGTGGTTCCCAGTAACATCAGGGGTACGTCAAGGCTGTGTGCTGTCGCCAGTGCTCTTCTTGATTTATATGGACAAGATCGCCAAGGAAGCAAATCCAACTAGTGGAGAAATAAATGAGCTTCTCTTTGCAGATGACCATAGCCTCATCCACAAGGACTTTGCAGGACTTCACGATCATACCAACAAACTAAATGCAGCATGATGTGAGAAATATGGCATGAAAGTCAACATATCCAAAACAGAGACTATGGTAGTTAGCCGATTACCCAAGGATAATGACATCACCATTAACAACAGCAAGCTAAAACAGACAAAGGAGTTAAGTACTTGGGAAGTATCTTTTCTGAGGATGGAAGTATCACTAGAGAAATAGAGACACGATGTCAAAAGGCCATTATCATTTACCAACTAGGCCTGCTTCTTACACATCGCTTGAGTCGCTTCGTAAGGTAGGTAGAACCATTTGAATAGAGGCCATTTTGTACACAAAGTATAGGGAAATTTATTTGTATTGTGCACCTTGAAGCCAAAGTATTAGAGACATTGCGATTTCCAAATGTAGACATCAGACGTACGTTGATCTATTCAAAACCACTCTCCTGTAGGTGCAGTTTTTCTTGACACAGATGTGTACTCTGTCCTGGCTCTGTTATATTCAAGTCGGGTCTCCATTTGCTATCTTTCTTCGTAAGTCTCATTTCACCATTCTGGGTAGTTAACATAAGAGTGCACAGATCTTTGTGATATAAACGCATGCATTGCCTAACAGATGACATTGGTCTCAATATCACAAGCTGCCTTGGTTGTGAGCAAAGTGTTCCACGGTGCTGCGGCTATAAGCACTTTTAAAAAACATTTCAATGTGTCTATTTGTGAAGCCATACTCTTCTGGGTGGTGGTTGTGCAGAGAGAGGTTGAGCTTGCAATGTTGTTTGGACAAGGTAGTGGTCGGATGTACCAATGTTGTGATGTATGATAACTGGGGTCAACAGGTTGGGGGCATCTGTATGATAAGATCTAGGCAGCTGTCAAGCTAATGGGTGGCTTCTGCAACGATCTGGGTAAGATCATGTGTACAGCAGAAGTCATGTGCCACCCTGCCCTCTTCGTCAGTTGACAGTCATCAGTGACAGTTGAAATCGCCAGGTTTTCGTGATTAGGCAGTCCAACAAATATTTTATAACAATAACATTTTGACATTTATCAAAGGTTGTATTGCTTTTCCAAATAAACTGTTTTAAAAACATTTTTATGACTTTTACATGTATATAACCAGACATGTAAATATTCTTAAAATGTTTTAACCAAAACTCATTACATGTTAACTTTAAATGAATTGTGTTCACTGGCTATATACTGCTGATAGCATATGACGTCGTAAACTATCTACACAGATACCACACCACTTCATCAACTATCTACTGCTGGTAGCAAGCCGATAATGTTCTCAAGGCAAATTAATTTTGAAAATAAAACAACATACAACATTTTTTTTCTGTTGTGAAATTTTATTACAAAAGCAGTCCATTTTTAATAAATTTCATTTCATATATTGTGTACACTCTAACAGAAATGTACAATTCACATTGTTTTATTCATAAGGCTGACATTGACAACCTAAATATTACATGGTACTTCATAGGGTTGACATCCTACAAGCCAGCATGCTCTTTTGATTAACCATGTAGCTAGGTCACAATCACTAGTAGGTAACTCTAATTTAACTTTGATTGAATAATATTCAACCCAGTTTATAACAAATACAACTTGTATATAATTGCAGATTCATACACTAGTGGTAATAAAATGAAAATAATTTCAAATTAGCCTTCAACACGACTTGCTAATTTCGCTTACCGAAATAAACAAGTAGTGCTGAAATAAACAAGTAGTGTTGATGTCCAATTTTATTATTCTCAAATACAACATGCTTTATAAGCATACTATCAATCTGTGCAGATCAAAAATTAATTTCATTTTATGTTGAGAATAATACTTTTTGGGTTACCATTATTTTATGTTTTAATAGTTTAATATAAATGCCTAAATACCCTGTCTGGGTTTATTTTGTCAGAAATTTGTATTTAAAAAAAATCAATTGATACCATGGCCATTAGTCAATATCAATTTGAAATCAAAACCCACTTTCATAATCAATAAGTGATAAGTTTGAGAATGCACTCTTCATTGTGGGAAAAAAACATGTCTTCTACAAATTAAAGGGGCATTTCGTGATCCACAGCCTCATCCCCCACTTTTCTCAAAAAAGTTGAGATTTTTATATCACTGGAAACCTCTGGCTACATAATGTTTATGTACAAAATATTTCTTGCAGATTAATTCGTTTAGCAAAGATATCGTAAAATTTGAATTTCGTTCTGGTGCACCAGAACGAAATTACAACGCATTGTCTATGGAGCAGTGTAATACACATAATCATGCATAACTCGCAAACGCAAAATCGGAATCAACTGAAATTTTGGGAATAGGCTTTTTCGTGGATATGTACTGAAAAATGTCATAAAAAGAGGATGCTAGGATCACGAAATACTCCTTTAAATAAATAATTAATTCCATAAAGCAATCATATATTTAGGGTAACCTATCCATGGCCAGTTACATTTTTCTCCCTCAAACATAAAACACAGCTGCATAATGTAATAACTTTTATTAATGTTTACTTTAAAGTTACAAATTGATCAAAATTAACATGTTTTTTACCACATCTATCACAGACAAGTTTTGAGTTGCCTAATAATGTTGTGAAACCTCAACCAAATAAATTGCCTAGTGAACAAACTAAACATTCACTAGCATTGTGCTCCTCTAAATCTTAACTTTAACTCCTTCTTTATTAGGGTTACCACTCTCCTAGCTAGAGTTATACCTCTACTAACTAAAGTTTTCTCTAACATATCTACAATAACCTAAGTTGGCAGAGCTAAACCAGATGTATACATGTTAATATGGAATTTTATTGCATATTATGGTAGGTAAACTTGATTTAAGATATAAGTTATTACACACATATATTGAACCAAGTTTAGAAGATATTTAATTAGGATAACTTATCAAAACATTTATTTTCAATAAAACTCCACAAACCTGCAACACAAAATGAACTAGACAGTTTATGTTTATTCTAGTTCATGGCATGCATAGTTAACTAGGTTTTGCTAGGAGATGGGCGCTTAGTTATGAACAATTTACATGCCTAGCTAACGTGTTATGGCAGTTAATTGGGATTAAACACCAACTTGGTCATTTAATCCAAGTTTAAAGCTTTTTAACTAGGTTTAATAACTAGTCACTGGTTTAAACAAGAGCACGGTTTGTCTTTCACAAGCACTTGGGGAAGGATAGGCAATGGCATTAAACTTGAATACAAAAACCAATGTCAAAGTTCAAGATTTCAATGACAGTCGCCAATTTAATGACACTAGCCCTCTGGTATTGATACAACCAGCAAGTGTGATAACAGACATAAATGTTCACAAGTTTTCACAAAATTTGCTTCTCTATACAAAAGTTATTTCTTATAGAACATCTTGCACATTATATTTGTGATTTTATACAATTTTGTAACAGTTCCCGCTGAATTTTTAAAAACTATTTAACAAACGTATCTCATATTACCATATAATTGCTTTCTTGTGTTGGCCAGATCTGCTGCTTTAGCAGTTTCAAGATGAACTGTTAAGGTTAATATGGCCTGAATATGAAAGACTTTTTCTTCAAAAATATATTCAGCCACACAATGTCTACATTGTCATCAGAGACATGCTGCTATTCTTATAAGGTTTTCTGGTGCACTAATTGTAAAAGTTCATCCCAAATGTTAAAGGCTGTATGTTTATTTGTTTTTATGTAAAGTGGTTACAATTTAATACAGCTATATCAAATTGACTGTAGTCTGAGCTCTGTTCACAAAATAGACTCTGCATAACAACAAATGTGCATTCTACAAAGCATAATATTACAAGCTTGTGCAAGAGTCTAGACCTAATTTTGGCCTGTGTATAAAAAGTGTTTCACTTCGACCATATGAGTTTATATGCACATCATGTGTATATCACATGCACATCATGTGTATTATCACATGCACATCATGTGAAATCTATACTGTGCTCATGCATATAATTTATTGTACATGTGTATACTATTATGTACACCACATGGATACCAAATGCACAACACATGTACATCACATGGATACCACATGTACATCACATGGATATCACATGTACATCACATGGGTATCACATGTACATCACATGGGTATGAACACCACATCCATTACAAACCAGGGTTCAAATTCAAGAACACTTATGGTTGTATCGAAAGGTTCACAGTACTATAAGTTCAATCTTAAGTCCTCAAACACAAAATATCTTGCATACTTCACTGTTCCAAGTTTTGTTACCTAGTAATGATTGTGCACAAATTTTCCAAAAATTGAGCAAATTTTAAGCACTACCATTCCTAATGTGAGCACTATTGACTGCAAAAGACTGCTCTTTGTGTTTGAGGCATTAGAATTCAAGTATAAAATACTACAAATGGAAAGTAGAAATTGGTTCACAAATATGGGGTTATGTTATACAAGTCATGGGGTCATGTTATACACATGTTTTCAAAGGTCAATACAAAATATAACTTACTTCTGTTAGTAAACATGTACAGATCATCTACTTATGGAATGACACCTCATTTAAATGACACCCTATTTAAATGAAGAAAATCTGGTCAGATGGTCACAAAAGTTGGGACATTTGAATACTATAAAAGGTAACCTGTAACTACAATATATGTAGTTCAGTTAATTTTCCAACACATCATTGTGTTTAATAGCTCAGATTACTTCATGATCCAAACAGATGTTGACCAGTTTGCTAACCACCCTATATTGATTTCACAAAATAAATGTTTTGCTTATTTCTCATCATTCAATTATAACAGTACAAGTAGAAATCAGTGTTTTAGCATTAGATTCCTATTGGATTTCATTCCCTTGTTCAGCTGCACCTGTTTACTCCACCCATACCCTTCCCAATAGGTACATATATTACTACTAATCTAAACAGCACAACATAAGTGTACCAGAAGTCTGTTTATTTGTTTGTTGTGTGACGGCAGCAGGCGGGATAAAGGCAATACAGTGACCAACACACAACACAGCTTACATGAGTATCAATGATTGCTAATTGTGCTTTTGTTTTATTATACATTGTTATATTGATACACATTGATAAACATACTGGCACTTTTTAACAGTAGAATGGTGTATGTCACGCTTACTGTGCTATTATTATACCTCCTTTTGTTCTTGATCCTTATTTTGTGACTGTTGTTGAGTACTAAATTTCATGAAATCTATGTGCCATTATGCTCAGGATAAAATAGTATCATATCAGCAAACATAAGTCACATACACCATACTGCTATCAAAGTTTTTTATTACTCCAAAGTTCATCCCAAGTTTTGAATTGACTTATAAAATTTTCAGCTATTACACAAATACAAAAGGGGAGGATTTTTCTTTGTGATGAACTTCAGAATAATTTTTATCATAATAATATTATAAGACAACAAAATAGGCAATATAGTAATACAATCTTGAATGTCACAAAGATATTCCAATGTCTGGTTGGACTCCCTCGTGCATCAAGCTCAGTACAATTAGGCTGTTCCAGGTACATTACGCCTATATGTGGACAACATACGCTCATACATTCAGAAGACAACTTATTGAAATGAACCCTTGCATCATCCTACATGTCTCCTACAGGACACCCTTGCATCATCCTACATGTCTCCTATAGGACACTCTTGCATCATCCTACAGATCTCCTATAGGACACCCTTGCTTCATCCTACAGATCTCCTATAGGACACCCTTGCATCATCTTATAGGTCTCCTACAGGACACCCTTTCATCATCCTACAGGTCTCCTATAGGACACCCTTGCATCATCCTACAGATCTTCTATAGGACACCCTTGCATCATCTTATAGGTCTCCTACAGGACACCCTTTCATCATCCTACAGGTCTCCTATAGGACACCCTTGCTTCATCCTACAGGTCTCCTACAGAACACCCATGCATCATCCTACAGGTCTCCTATAGGAGATGCTCATGTAGTGCAGGTCCCCACAGCAGCAATCATACATTTATATAAAGAATAATTCTCATGCAGAAAAAAAAGTGCTCTGAAATTTGAAAGTGCAAAATGTGTTTCATAAAACAATAAATTATTAGGCAAATACATTCCGAATATAATATCTCTGAACACATGCTCGTTCAATTTCTGTTTTCATGCAATAAAAACAATGTAATCTTTTCTTATATCCAATCTACATGTAAATATTTTAAACAAATGGTGCGGTATGAAAAATAAAATAAAACACACTTTTCTTTCTTTCACAAAATATTGGAATCACAATTTGTCCATCCTGACCTGCAGGTTGTTATCACATATTGGGCTATTCCAGTTGAAATCCATACACCCCCTATGCAACACATGACCTTTATCTTGCACACAGGGAATGTGAATTTCATATGGGGTATAACGGAATGGGTGGCTCCATTTGAAATCTACACCCCCTATGTGGAAGATCAAGGCCATGTCTTTCATATGGGGTGTATGGATTTCTACTGAAATATACCATTGGCATCTGCCCTGTCCAGTGGTGGTGCCAGGGGCAGGGATATAGGGGGAATGTCCCCCAATCTTGGACTTTCACCCCATAAGAAATTGGTGAAATTTCAACTTTTGGGGCAATAAAAAAACAAGTTCATTTTCCCCACCCTTAAAATTTATTTTCCCCCTCCCCAAAGAAAAACTGGCACTCAAGTCCAAAGCCAGGGGGTCTAATTTCTGTATTTTAAAGTTTAGCTTGCAGTACCTTCAGACAGCCCGTCATCAACCAAATCAATTCAAACCATGTAAAATCAGCCATTTTTCGGCTAAAATTGGCTAATTTTTGTAAAGTTTTGAAAAAACATAAAATGACAATTTTTTAATGATTTTGTGTTTTGGGAGGATGTTTCTATTGTTTTTCAATTTTGCTAAAATCAGCTGTATTTTGGCCAAAATACATTTTCTCAAAATATGTTGCAAAAATTCATCAAATTTTTCCAGATTTGTCAAGCTTTCATGGATATTTTAGGGTTAAATCCTGACCAACCAACCCTATTAGAAAAGTCCATCCACCCATAAATGAAGGTGGGTTGTTGTTTTTTAATCGCCTAAGCATGAGTTTTAAAACTGGATTACCAATTCATTTTCTTCTTTACAAACAACATTTCATCCATTTTAACACAGGATAATACAATAAAAATAAACCATTTTGCATTTTATGCTTGGAGCTAAGAATTTTAAAGTGAACTCACAATCTTCATATTGCCATTTTTACCTGTATACAATAACTACCACAATATATCACCTTACATGGACAGTAAGTGTAACTGCATACTAATAATGTTAAGGTTACTTCCATCTGTCACAGATTATTGTAAAGAATTAACCATTTTGACAAAGGCAAGTGTTTTTCTGTAACAATCACAATACATAGCTTTTTCCCCCAAATAGGTGATCATATTCACCTGCTACACATCTGATACAAGGATGGCATCAGTTATAACTTTTTGCCATCAGTTGATTTCTGCATATCGGGTATATAATATGGGAAATAATTGACATCAAACAATGTACACACCAGCACAGTACAACTAGAACCTCAACCAATGCATGCTACTGCAAAGTCACAGTCACAATCCTTTAGTACCTCAACCAATGCATGCTAATGCAAAGTCATTGTAACAATCCTTTGGTACTTTCCACAGAAAGGTGAAGTATCCTACATGTATGTGACTTTACTTAATGTGAATTTAATTGGGTATCTGCATGGTAATTCATGACCCGATGCAATCAGTAAAACAACATACTTCATCATGAAATGAAAAAGAATTTTGAGTGTGAATATTGATCGGTCACCATTGTTACTAACCAAATGAAAATTTAGGGGTTTTTTTAAACATTTTGAAATAGAATAACCAGCCACATTTGGTATATTTGAAACTGACCCACCAAAATTCTTTTTCAAATTCTGTCTACACTTCATGTCGGATGTGCCCCAAGCATGTCAATTAACAAACTGTTTTCAAATATTCGCTAATTTTTTCTGTAATAATTCACCAGATATCCTCAATCCAGTTGCATTTTAATCTACCCCATGCATTTCACTATTCTACTACATCACAAAACAGTCACTATCATCACATCAACATCAAACCACATAGAATATCACATCAAAATGGTACAACAAAATAACAGACATATAAATTGCTCTTAAATAAAATCACATCATTAGAATTCATTAATACATCAAAAATAAAACGTGCAAAGTAATTATCAAATATACAAGGTACAATTTGTGGATATTAATAAATCTATCCAAGATGACATCAAAAATAGTGAAAACAAAATGGTTCATACCAGATATGCAGAAATCTAATAGATTAGGATTCACAAAGGAGCATCAAGTTCAGTCCTGGAATTTTATAGATTTTATTACAGATTCAGGTGACCTATATCAAATGGGAGAATATTCAAATGGGCTAGGACCACTTATTTTATTTTCCCACTTTTATGACATTTCAGAGAATTAAGCTTAACAACAATACCCAAAGTATTTGCTTATATCTCATCGGTCAAGCATTTTTATATATTTTTTACATTTCATTTTAAAACCCAAATTGTGTGATTTTGAATGCATTTTCCAATTTTATTTCAAAATGCAGCCAAATTGGCAAATTGGGTGCTTTTCTAAACCTACAGGTTTTTTCCTCATAAATATTAAGGCATGTCGGGTTACGTAAGCCACTAATTACCTTTTTTGTCCTATAGGCTTAGCTAGGTTTAATGTGAGGACTGAAGTTAGCCTGTCTTTGTGAATACTAACCATAACATGTGACTTTGACAAATAAATCAAAATGTTTACAATTTCATTGCCAACCAAAAATATTTACATTTCAACATTTCAAAATCTTTTTGTCAACTTGGTGAAAAAAATATTTATTTATTTGTAATGAAAAAATTGCCAATTGAGTCCTCATGACTGAGGTATCAGTAATAAAATCCATATAATTTCAAATTTTTATTAATTTTTCCCAGTTTAAGAACCAACATCAACATTATTCCCATATCATAATCCTTCATTGCACAAAATTGATAAATTGTACTCTTACATTGTGTTATACAAATGGTGTTAGACAGGTTAGCAAAATAAAAAATAGTAGGTAACAAAAATATCAATATAATAATCATTTACATAGATACATGGTGAGTTGGTATCACAATAGGTTAGCAGTGAAAATAATTTACCTGGTGAATGCTGAATGCAGTAAGTGACAATGAAATATATGTGCACTTGCCACTAAAAGATATTCTGTCATTCTTGAATCATATTCATCAGGTTCAGTTGTCATAATAACAGACAAGATTCAAGCATCTACCGTATTTCCTAGAAATTAATCGCCCCCTTCAAATAAACGCCCACACCACTTTTTTCAACCAAGATGTTTAAAAAATGCCAATATTTCCATGCTATCTTGTGTAGTAAGCTTAGGTAAGCTGACAATATTATTTATAAGGTTTCCTGCAGTAGAACGGACGCGCCGCATCTATTGTTTTTTATACCGCAGGCCGCCGACACAATTAGTTGTTATCGGCTAATCTGTTTTATCACCAAAAAGTGTGAGACTGATCAATAAACACTATCGCATCAACTCAATACGAAGCTTACCGCGGTAAGCTTCCAGCACCGATCTATTTATACACCTATTTGGAAGCATGGAAGAACAAACATTGTCACTATCTACTCGATCTGGATGTATAAAACTCAAGTTCACTTATCTTAAATCATGTTTATATTGTTAATTAACATAGTTATATGGGAAATGGCCTGGCGGGGTTGAAGCTTTTGGATTTTAGCTTTTTTAAAGCCGATTGTGAGCCATTCTGGATTAATGATTTCTTTATTAAAAATGACCCTGAAAATAAGACTCATTTTAAAATCGCTGGTAAAATGGTAAAAAAAATGGTTTAACCATAGACCCTGGGTTTAACCTAGAAAGGTTTTCGATTTCAACACACCAATAAATAAATGAGCCTAATAGTAGCATGATAAAATTCCTCATGGTAATGTTACATGGGTTATAGAACTGTTTTTATACCACGAGAACTTCAGATAACTGTCCTGAAAACATCAGTCGCTCGTCGCATGCAATACACGGCATCACGGCAATCCCCTTTTCCGCATTAAAAATATGCACAATCGCCTCGTGTTTTCATACACCCCGTGCGAAAGGGCAATCTTTTCCAGTTTCGCGGTATTTCTAGAAAGGAGGGTGCAAGTATTCCCTGCATATTTTTTTCTACTATATCAGAATCAGAAGTTATGCTGAAAAGTGTAGTCCATATTTATAATAAATCTTCCCAAGAGAGAAAAATCTGATTTTTATATAATTTTATATGAGCTTAATTCCTTAAAATGTACTTAAATGTACAGAGTCGGGGTTTCCCCTTTTCATGATAAATGAAAACATTGGGCGATCTAAAACATGCTTCAAAGTCGTACCTTTTTAATCGAGTCGTATCAATTTCATGTTTATGATCAACCAAGCTTCATTAATAAAAATAATTATAGTCCTGAAAACGTTTGTGACAATGTACAGTATTTCCTTGTTTTCAGTAAATTTTCTATTTCGTAGGTTGTCATTATCTGATCGCCAATACACCTCCTGATTGAATCGCCGCCCCAATTAACATTGTTTGAGCATTCAATGGTATAATGAGCTAATCTGTTAATTCTGTTTACCACTGTGCGTGAATTGTTCTCGATTGGCCGGGATCAGGACCGTGTTTACAACTCTATCCTAATTGCCAGATTAAATCAATTGCATGGGATTTGGCAGTTCACACCTAATTGCCAGATTAAATCAATTGCATGGGATTTGGCAGCCACAAGTCAATAATATTATTATAATCTGCATCGCATTTGCCACTTCGATTTTCGTGTTGCCAGTCAGTTCAAATCAAAAAACATTTACAATCTGCAGTATTTTGGCCAATTCGATTTTCTTTCAATGACATTATTATATTTGGCCACAATCGACCGCCCTAATTTTGAAAAAGGGAAAAAGTGTAAAAAAGAATACCGACCTTAATTTATAAAAATCCATTTTTCATCTTTTTGCATTCTAATTGACCACAAATACGTTTTTAAAAAACGAAATTTACCGTTTAAAACAAAACAAATATTTTAGAAAGACTGCACTTTCAATATTATTTCCCGTGACAAAATTGCTGCTCAGTGTGTTTCGTCACCTTTATAGCTGTAGGCCCGGGGGCACTCGACTTTGGAAGTGACGGGAATCTGCGGACAGCAGTTCGAAAATAGGGGTCTTTCGATGAGAGCCTAGACACCCAAAAAAAGGCATAAAGGCGCAGGATTGGTCATTGCACAAATAGCCTTCAATTGCAAGAAAGTGTGCAATTTGTATAAATAGCATAAATTGCACAAATAGCCAGTTGCTTAAGCAATTTTCACAAATTGCATAAATAGCCACAGGTGTTGCAATTTGTGGAATTTATGTCAGTAAATTGCACGAATAGCCTACAGTTGCAGGAAAGTGTGCAATTTGTACAAATAGCACAAATAGCAACGTATGTAAGCAATTTTTACAAATTGCATAAATAGCCACTGGTGTTGCAATCTGTGCCATTTATGTCAGTCAATTGCACAAATTGCCTACAGTTGCAAGAAAGTGTGCAATTTGTACAAATAGCCATGCACGTAAGCAATTTTTACAAATTGTAGAAATAGCCACAGGTGTTGCAATTTATGCAATTTATAAAAGCAATGAGGACAATATCTGAGTTGCTTCCAGTAAGTGCTATTTGTGCAATTTGTGCAATTGGTGGAAAGAAAATTTAAGGAAGAAATGATACGTACGAGGATGTTTATAAGCAAAAAAAATCCGTCAACAACCCTAACTACGGTTACACTCAACTTTTCCGGGCTCGCGCTGTGCCATTTCTTTCGAGAACCGCTTTCATATCATCATCGTCATCGTCATCGTCATCCTCCTCCTCCTCCTCCTCCTCCTCCTCCTCCTCATCATCATCATCATCATCATCGGAGTCATCATCATCCTAGGCATCATCATTATAGTCAAAAGCAGCGTCGGCAGTGTGATGATATTATTATATTCAATTCATCATCCTGAATCTAAGGGCATCGACACAGCTCTGTCCCATTGCTTTCGAGAACCGCCTTATTACAAACCGAGAAAATTTAAGGAAGAATGATACGTACGAGGATGTTTAGAAAGAAAAAACAAGTCCGAAAACCGCCCTAAAAAACACTAACACTAAATTTTTCGGGGCTGCCTTAATCATCATCATCATCATCATCATCATCATCATCATCATCATCATCATCATCATCATCATTATCATTATCATCATCATCGTCGTCAACATCATCATCATCATATTCATCATATTCATCATATTCATCATTATCGGAGTCATCATCATCCTAGGCATCATCATTATAGTCAAAAGATGCGTCGGCAGTGTGATGATATCATGATCTGAGGCATCGCCGTCTTATCATCATCATGGTCATCATGATAATCCAAGTCTATATCATGCGATGCATCGTCATCAACAAAATTTCACGGTTGATTTAGCTCTTATTCCTGCTAAGTAATAGGGTAATTAGACTCCCAAAATAGCGCTGTCCCATTGCTTTCGAGAACCACCTTATTACAAACCGAGAAAATTTAAGGAAGAATGATACGTACGAGGATGTTTAGAAAGAAAAAACAAGTCCGAAAACCGCAGTAACTACGGTAACACTCAACTTTTCGGGGCTCCCCTAATTTCAATATCGCTAATAAAATGACACCTTCATTCATTTTGTCATTATGCTTAGGCTTGGTTGGGGGAATGCTAATACACAAAATTTCCCGGTTGATTTAGCCCTTATTCCAGCTAATAGCGTAATCATCGTCGTCATCATCATTATCATCATCGTCGTCGTCTACATCATCATCATCATCATCATCATCATCATCATCATCATCATCATCATCATCATCATCATCATCATCATCACCATCATCATATTCATCATTATCGGAGTCATCATCATCTATGCATCATATCAAAGTCATCATCATCCTAGGCATCATCATTATATCCAATCATCCGAGTCATGCTTAATTTGAGGCATCGGCATCTTGTCATCCTCATCATCATCATCCTAGGCATCATACGGCAAGTCCCGCCGGCGAGTTAAGATTTTTACGGCAAGTCCTGCCGGCGAGAAATTCAAAATTGCATAAATTGCACAAATTGCTGACGGCTAGAAGGGACTTGGCGATCATTGTCATAATTGCTTATATAGTCGGCACGTTAAAGCCCTTTCCACCAATTGCACAAATTGCACAAATAGCGATCATTGGAAGCAACTAGGATATGAGAAAAATAATCTAAGTTCAAAATTGCATAAATTGCACAAATTGCTGACGGCTAGAAGGGACTTGGCGATCAATGTCATAATTGCTTATATAGTCGGCACGTTAAAGCCCTTTCCACCAATTGCACAAATTGCACAAATAGCGATCATTGGAAGCAACTAGGATATGAGAAAAATAATCTAAGTTCAAAATTGCATAAATTGCACAAATTGCTGACGGCTAGAAGGGACTTGGCGATCAATGTCATAATTGCTTATATAGTCGGCACGTTAAAGCCCTTTCCACCAATTGCACAAATTGCACAAATAGCGATCATTGGAAGCAACTAGGATATGAGAAAAATAATCTAAGTTCAAAATTGCATAAATTGCACAAATTGCTGACGGCTAGAAGGGACTTGGCGATCAATGTCATAATTGCTTATATAGTCGGCACGTTAAAGCCCTTTCCACCAATTGCACAAATTGCACAAATAGCGATCATTGGAAGCAACTAGGATATGAGAAAAATAATCTAAGTTCAAAATTGCATAAATTGCACAAATTGCTGACGGCTAGAAGGGACTTGGCGATCAATGTCATAATTGCTTATATAGTCGGCACGTTAAAGCCCTTTCCACCAATTGCACAAATTGCACAAATAGCGATCATTGGAAGCAACTAGGATATGAGAAAAATAATCTAAGTTCAAAATTGCATAAATTGCACAAATTGCTGACGGCTAGAAGGGACTTGGCGATCAATGTCATAATTGCTTATATAGTCGGCACGTTAAAGCCCTTTCCACCAATTGCACAAATTGCACAAATAGCGATCATTGGAAGCAACTAGGATATGAGAAAAATAATCTAAGTTCAAAATTGCATAAATTGCACAAATTGCTGACGGCTAGAAGGGACTTGGCGATCAATGTCATAATTGCTTATATAGTCGGCACGTTAAAGCCCTTTCCACCAATTGCACAAATTGCACAAATAGCGATCATTGGAAGCAACTAGGATATGAGAAAAATAATCTAAGTTCAAAATTGCATAAATTGCACAAATTGCTGACGGCTAGAAGGGACTTGGCGATCAATGTCATAATTGCTTATATAGTCGGCACGTTAAAGCCCTTTCCACCAATTGCACAAATTGCACAAATAGCGATCATTGGAAGCAACTAGGATATGAGAAAAATAATCTAAGTTCAAAATTGCATAAATTGCACAAATTGCTGACGGCTAGAAGGGACTTGGCGATCAATGTCATAATTGCTTATATAGTCGGCACGTTAAAGCCCTTTCCACCAATTGCACAAATTGCACAAATAGCGATCATTGGAAGCAACTAGGATATGAGAAAAATAATCTAAGTTCAAAATTGCATAAATTGCACAAATTGCTGACGGCTAGAAGGGACTTGGCGATCAATGTCATAATTGCTTATATAGTCGGCACGTTAAAGCCCTTTCCACCAATTGCACAAATAGCGATCATTGGAAGCAACTAGGATATGAGAAAAATAATCTAAGTTCAAAATTGCTTATATGGCCAGTACGTTAAAGCCATTTAAACCCTTGTCTGTTGCATTTACTTCTACCTATTTGTGCTATTTGTACAATTTATATATGTGGCGAAATGTAAAATTTCCCTATACCTTAAGTATAGGAAATTTACTAAAACAACCAATCCTGCGCCTTTCTCAAAAAAGGTGGTCTTTCAGTGAGAAGGTCCCAAAAAAGGAATCATTCCGTGAGACTGAGGAAATTCTGACCAAAAAAGGGGTCATTCAGTGAGACTGGGAACAATTTTGGGTCAAGATATAAAAGTTGATACAAAACTTTTAAAAGATTTGAAGAAAAATAATGAAAAAATGGGGTCATCCAGTGAGAGATTATCAGAAATGTTCCCAAAATGTTTGAAAAAAGGGGTCTTTTGGTGAAAGAAAACAAAAGGGGGTCATTGGGTGAGAAGGAGTTCAGTAAAACAAGAAAGGGGGTCATTGGGTGAGAGAGAGTTCAAAAATGCGGGTCAATGTGACCGCACATCCCCGACACCCCAGTGGCGTGCGCAAAGGGGGGGGGGGCACTTTTGTTGGTCATTCGGGGGAAATCAGTCATTTTCGGGGAAAATCAGTCATTTCTTACACCTTACACTCCTATAAATCAGACTCCATTCGGGGGAACTGAACAACCTGGCTCACTGGTGAGTAAAAAAAATCCCTACCCAGCTCTGTGAAGGTATACATTAAAATTGAAAAACGAAAAACAACTTCGCCGGGAAAAAATTGCACCCAAAGGCGCTCCAAAAAAAAAAAAAAAAAAAGAGAAGTTCTGCCTCACATGACCCTAACTTCCCCCACACACACCCCCACACGCTTCAGTTCAAGGAATCAGGACCATCTGCGAACCGGACAGCATGATATCATCTTGATGCACCTGACCCGTGAATGTCAATTTTTTGGCAGGGGCACTCTGCCCTCCTGTCCCCTGCGCCCCCCCTCTCTGGCTGTTAAAACAGTTCTGGGTTGCTGCCTAATTTTCAGAGAGAGAAGGAAAAGGAGCCAAGATAACCGTTGCAAAAATGTGAAATTTTTTCCCAAAAAATTCAAAATCCTTGAATGCATTCGTATTTTTTGTCAAATCGATGTAAAAATAGTGTATGATAAAATATTTACTAGTTTAATCTAATTTGGTTTCTAAAATTGATTTTATTATCGAAATATGTCAGAGCCTTTTATATTTAAAACGCATGCTTGATATTCACAGTTTGATTCCTTAGACCAGAGAAGATCTTCTTCTGCTTGGACCTATTTACTATCCTATTTACTTCAGTCAGAAAAAGTTCCACCTGTTCGTATATTAAAATAAGAAATAATAATAAAATCCAGGGGCCAACTACATCAGTCCCCGCCCAAAACATGCTTCCGACACGAGATCACGGCGTATTAATGGTCACGTGGTCATTTTGATGAATGAATGCAGGTGGTGTATGACGTGCAGTCCCTAAATTCAGTAAATTTTCATCGTCAACCGTGTAATTGAATGGGATTATTTTGAAATTTTAAAACGCTTGAAATATCACAAACAAATAGGCCTATGTTGATAAATAATATAAATACAAGCTAAAACCGTTGGGGTTCGATAATGAACCCCACAAATCTAACCGAGTATATGGAAAATGCCATACGGCCGGGCGGTTTCACGAGTTGCCGGCTCGATCATGTCATCCGCCGCCTGAATGAATGAGAGAAAATAACCTCATAGCGCGATGCCATTGCGTATAGTGATTCGGTAGAAGTTGCATAGCTCATTAATTATTAATCATGCCTGCCGGCACCATTTCCCGCAAAATATGTATTATAAGAAAGTCACATTAACTTTCGAAATTTTCTTTTTATGCTCTAAATTTTAATTCCAATCCACATTATAATCGAATGCTCTAGATATTTGTTAGCTTTTGTTGGCCTATTGGTTATATGATATTGGAGATATTTGTGAGACAAGCAGGAAAAATTTTACAAAAAAGAAACAAGAAGAAACTGAATATTGATAAATCTGTGATGACGTTCATGCGTGTATATACAATTCGGAAGATGCATGCACGTGCCGATATCTGTAAATAATGATTAATTATCCCCCGGGTAATTATCAGATCTTTATCATTTATAAAGGCCCATAAAATTGAAATTATTATTGAGAAAGTAAATAGATGCAAAATAAATTGGAATTGGAGGGAAAGAACGCAACTTTATGTGTTTGTCTGGGTTTTATATAATTTATCACATAAAGTATAAGTACTCTAATTTTCACGTTGAAAAAAAACCCTGTGGTAAAACTCTTAGTCCTGTCTAGCCTATGATATGATAATGGACATTCCTGGCTCGAATCTCACAAGTGTCATCCTTTTTCTTTCTTCTTCATCATCACCAAAATCAATTCATTTAATTAATTAATTGTATTAAATTTAACAATCACCTCATTTTTTCGGGAAGCTAAAGAAAACTTTGGGGATCAACAAACGACGTTGATAAAATAATCTTTGTTTTTTCTCTTTTTAGGAAAATTGCATTACATTTAAAAACGAATGTCTCGCTTGCACGCATTTTGGACTATGGGAGTGTTCATAAATACTTTGGTGGGGTCAGGTGGTGTATGACGTGCAGTCCCTAAATTCAGTAAATTTTCATCGTCAACCGTGTAATTGAATGGGATTATTTTGAAATTTTAAAACGCTTGAAATATCACAAACAAATAGGCCTATGTTGATAAATAATATAAATACAAGCTAAAACCGTTGGGGTTCGATAATGAACCCCACGAAACTAACTGAGTATATGGAAAATGCCATACGGCCGGGCGGTTTCACGGGTTGCTGGCTCGATCATGTCATCCGCCGCCTGGGTGGGTTGGAAAATATAGGGGATCAAGAACATGCTGGGCATTAAAAGAGGGGAATAACAAAAATGAGGGTAAATGTACAGGGTAAAATGTACAAGGCATGCACATTCCATGGTGGAAGGGTAAATTTGTTGGCAAGCCGAGGCTCGGGGGGAGCAATTTTTGGCAAGACGAGAGGGGGGAAAATGATTTTGGCACACATTCATGGGGCGCCTTTAAAAGAAAACGCTCTAAAAAGGCTTGCGAAAACAGTACGGCAATGCGTAAATATGCAAATTTTCCTGCTCGCAATATATAAACCATTTTAGGTTTGCAAATTGGTATCACAAAGAATTTGACATGTGGAAAAAAGGAGGGGAGGGGCAAAGATTTTGGCAAGCCGAGAAGGGGGAGGACAGGTGGGGGGAAAGCAACAAGCAATTTTTGGCAGGCCGAGTGGGGGTGGGGGGGGGGCGGCAAGTGATGTTTGGCAAGCCGTTTGGAAATCCCCTCGGGCTCATAATTATTATTGCCAGCCTATAGTTAAGGGGCTATCATTTTCTTCGGGAGGGGGGTGTCCCAACTTTTCCAAAAGTCGGTGTCAATAAAATTGCGCCCCCCCCCCCTATTTCGGCAAAATGATCCCCACCCACCACCACCGATAGGCCTACACCTTACCCCCAGCAAACACAAAACGTTTTCGACATCATTCGCAAAAGGTTATAAAAGGTTGTCAGAAAACGTTTAAATGTCGGGTTATATAAAGGGTATATTAAGAGTATAAAACGTTTTCATAACCTTAAAAACATTTTTGATAATCTACTGCTCAGCAAACAAAAATGTTTTGCAGAAAACGTTTAAATGTCGGGTTACATAAAGGGTATAAAAACGTTTTAATAACATTCCAAAAACATTCTTGAAAACTTGATACAAAACATTCAAACAAAATGTTATTTTGGGGTTGAAAAAATATTTTGCGAAAAATGTTTGCCCAAAATATTTTCAATAACGTTTTAAAAACGATTTCATGACCTTTATATAACCCGACATTTAAATGTTATTAAAAGGTTTTGAAAAAAACATTTTAAGAACATTTTTGTGTTTGCTGGGTTCAACTATTTTAACATAATGTTATTTAAGTATTGACACAACATTTGGCAAAAATGTTTGCAAAAATAGTTTACAATAACATTTTTTGAAAACATTAAAAAATATTGTTGTAGTGTGTTTTCATACAAAACGTTTTAAAACGTTATCATGGCCTCTATATAACCCGACATTTTAATGTTATTAAAACGTTTTTACCTAAACCAAAAGCCAAAATATAACTTATTTAAAACGTTTTTAAAACGTTTTTGTGTTTGCTGGGCCCCTAAAAGGTTAAAATTGTATTGAAACCAGTCTTTTTGTGACTCCCTCCATTAATTTTGGTAATCTTTCCAAAAAATATGACCCCCCATATATATTTGGGACACCCCCCCCCCCTGAAGAAAATGAAAACCCCCTTATTGGCCAGGAATATTGACGGAAACTATATGTAACAACGTGCTTGCCTATGACCCCTCAATTATTTATTTATAAGCCTGACACCCAACCCCCGGGACCCCACCCGGCACTCCAATAATAACCTGATCAATTAAAGCAATATTATAACATTTTCAAACAAAATAGATTAGCATTTCTTTGCCATAAAATGTTAGCTTTTACTGTCAGATATATCCCTTTATTTTTGAGCCGAACAACTACTTCAAAGCAAAGAAAATTGGAATTTACTACCTGCGCACATGTCGCCAATACGTACCACTCCTTCGGTCATGTTGTGGTACGACCCTTTGTTGTGTATATCACCGTCGCGCACGCCGCGTAGTACTGTGTGTTATGAACATCGTGTATGCGTTCGACTAACAATTCCATCGTAATAATAAAGGGCTGAATCAGCCTTTTATTCAAAATCTCTGATTTTGACAAAACTACAGCACCTAGAGTCTTGATTTTTGCAGGCTATATTGGTTTAATAAAGTACAATTTAATCGTGTAAAAAATGAATTAAAAAAAATTCAGTGAGGGCGTCCTCCTCAGCAAATGTTATAATATGGCTTTAAGACAGTAGGAATAAGTACCAGGGATCGAGTAATATGTTGACAACAGCCCATTCATAAAATTATAATAAGGTGAACTTGTTTCCAACTACAGCGCTGTGATTGGTTGCACGTACACCAGACACTGACCACAAAGACCATCGTCCCATGTTGAATAACATGGTTACAACTAGATGTCTTGGTATACTAGTCTCGGGATAGAGGGTATGTTGGCAACATTCCAGAAATAACATCAACTGTTGCCATGGTAGGCTACTAAATTATTGGCCTAGATCAGGCCCTCTGGGCCTAGATGGCAAGGAAGTAAATAGCCCGCTACATATTCTCGCCTTCTCGGAGACTTGTTTTCAAAATTTCAACATGTTTTTTTCCGATGATCATGTCAAGTCGTTTTATGAAGCACCTGGTAGTGAAACTTCTCCGAAATATTAATCGGGCCAAGGGCTAGGTCTGGGCAGGCAGATATCTCCGACCAGGCTTCGTGTGAGCTGAGGTTTATAGCAACAAGACATTATGATACTTCATGCTTCCCCGGGGATGCTTTGGCTCATGACAGGTAGGGAGGGAGCTGCAAAGCAATGCCCCACGGGATCTCGTAAGGGACCATGAGTTCGCACGTCCATGCATGGTCATGCATGCGTCATCCACGTAACGCTTTTGACATAGGCCTACAAGTGCCCCAGGGGTTACATCGGCTTTTCATATTGTAAGCGAAATGTAGGCCTACGGGGAAATAATTTTTGGAAGATTTCTCATCAGTTTTTGCTTGCAAACGAAGTGTGGGTCACCGGTGTGGGTCTATACGGTATGTACATGAAACAAACTTTACTCTTATGGCATTTTTGCCTGGACAGGAGGAGAGGGCCGAGGGCCGGGAAAACCTGGCTTAATTCGGGGCCTATAAGTTATTTTTTTACCAACAAACGCATAATAGGCCTAGGCTATCTGTTTTCAGAAAAAGGTGAACAATGCATTGTTATCACCTTAATCTTTCTGGTTGAAGATCGCCAACCCTCCCTCCCCCGGTATGAGAGGAATGACGGTGATCCGTTCAACAAAGCTATCTGTTTTCAGAAAAAGGTGAACAATGCATTGTTATCACCTTAATCTTTCTGGTTGAAGATCGCCAACCCTCCCCTCCCCCCGGTATGAGAGGAATGACGGTGATCCGTTCAACAAAATAAGGAAATAACATAACTGGGTGTTTCTTTTTTGTGAAACTTTGACATGAAGAAGTGTAGATTGTATCTTGTATGTCATACACGTAAAAAGACCGACGTGCAGTGGTATTAATATTATTAATACAATCAGTAAATCAAAGTATCAAACCCAATTTTCGGACCCATCTTATAAACCCCAAAACAGCTCCAACACGAATTCAATACATCATACACAGCACCTTGATAACACAATGTGTCGGCTGTGAAGCAAAAATCACTAGCTACCAATACTGTCAATAGATGGTTAATACTGTAACAGTAAACAGTTATATTCGTCCCACACATTCACACACTCCCTAGAATCTTTTTTTAGTTATATTGACCCATGATTTAAACCAGAGTAAACAATGAACATTGTTTTTTCAATGTGCACCAGTGCAGAGGTCCGTCGTACTGCGGCGTACCGCGACTGGTGCCACTACTATTAATGATCCTTGATTTTATCGGAAAACTCAAGAGGTGCTAATTGCTACTACAGAAGTGTGAAAAAATGGGATGAGGTACGCCCCATTTGCGGGATCCCGCTAAAAACCGCAGTGCGACTGGGTAGGCCTTATAAATAATATTGTCAACTTACCTTACCAAGTTGCACACATGGCTTCGGTAATTGGCAAAAATCCTGGCCGGAAACCCGGAAGTGAACCAGAAGTCAGTGTTTCTAGCTCATAGTTCGTCATTTATGCGTGAGTTTTAAGCTTACCTAATGATTTTAACGGGAATTATTGTTCTAAAAATGACCTTTAATAAACGCCCCCGTTTGGAAACTGCAACGCCCGCAGGGGTCAATTATTTGAGGAAATATGGTATAGACAAAAAACTATTCAAAACTCACTCTGAAATCTCTGATCTGGTGTTTCTAGATGTTACACAAACAGAATAATTTTAATATCAACTTATACAGCAACCAGGACGTTTGGTGACATCATCAAAACCAGAAAACAGTGTTACTGGAAATAACATCTAGAAACACCAGACCAGAAGAAACAAGATTCCTGACAGGAATGAAATATTTCCGAGTGACTGTAAGAATATTTGAACATTTTCTGTTTATATTCTTGCATTCTGTCTGCTTTATAACTGATTAGGAAACAAAATGGCTTCCTACATGATATAATATTTATACAAATCGTTGTATTTTACTTTAACAAGCGCCCTCTAGAGATCTACATATAAATACACTTTGTGATCCAACATTCTATCTATCGGCTTTCAACAACATTCGCTGTCAATTTGACATTATATAAAGTATACATACAAAATTTCCTTTAAAAAATCTTCCAAATTCTGTTGTGCTGCTGTATATATGCACTAATAAAATACTTTATCTCATTGGCTGCTTATATTATATAGTGACCTTTGACCCTTAGGTTATGTCAACTGATTGCGTACACTGACTACTCAGAGGTTTGGATCTAGTCAAGGTTTTCTTGGGCAAGATTGAGTCACATTAAGTCAACATTAACGCACAGTTGGGAAAACTATTCCAGTTGAAATCCACACAACCCCTTGGGAAGACATAACCTTAATTTTCCACACAGGGAGCATCAGTTTAAAATGGGGTTACCTGTATTTGTGACTCTATTTGAAGTCTATACTCCCTGTGTGGGAGATTAAGGTCATGTCTTCCATAGGGGGTGTATGGATTTCAACTGGAACAGCCCATTGCAATCCATGTAAAGGAAACAAACCATTTTCAAGATCAGTTTAATAGTTCAATTATAGCCACTTTCAACATATTATTTCTAATTTTACAAATTTCCATATTAGCAAAGGGAATGCATAATTTGTCCTATATTACATTTTGCCTAAAATTGACACAAAACAATGCATAATATATTTATTTATTACAACATGCATTGATTAACACACAGCTCACTATCCACTTTTCAATAAAAAGGGAGATTTTGGGAAAAATTATGTTTAACTGAAAATGGTATAAAATTGTAAACAGTATTTCTAGAAATAAGCCACATGAGTGCATTTTCCATGATAATGTGCACATTCACATATCAATTGACATAGCATTGCCTAAATCAAACACAACTGTCAATCAACTTTTTATAAAACAAAAACAACAGCCAAATATGTCAACAAAACCACACAAGCATTTCTAGTATATGACCTCACAATTTGCAATTACATTTCTTTTATCATCTAAAAACACTTTTGGTACCAAAATACTCTACCAATGATACGCCTGTGCTTTGCAAGGGAAGGACGTTTCAGGTTTATCGCAACATATCAAAATTTCAACATGAAATAACTATTAAATTTGCATGATTTTTGTTATTTGTCATACTTGATACTCCGAAGTATTTGTTACATTGTTTTTGTCTACATCACCAGGTTCCTCTATATGCAGAGATACACCAGCTCGCACGTAACTTGGTTTTTGCTCCGTTTCCGGGGTCGGGGAGGGCGCATCTTCAAATTGTGTTGGACTTGCCCGATCCTCCCCTCTATTAGTCTCTTGCACAGGTCCTTTATGTGAATCCCAATACACTTCACTTTCCTGTTGTCTCATTGGTTCAACTCGTAATTTTGGAATGTCACTGACCTCAGCTCCCCTTTGTGGTGATTTACGCCCGCTTTTTTCGCCAGTAAGCAACCCCGACACAGGCGAAGGATTCCGTGATCTCCGCCGAGTTCTTTTTACGTTTCTGTGGTGAGGTTGCCGCTTGCTCATCACTATCACTTGAGCTACGCGAGGGCGCTGGACTCACCGAGTGTGAACCACCCGAGGAGCTACAGTTTCTTGGTGAACCTGAGGCTCTTCTTCTATGTTTCTTTACTCCCTTTGTTGGGCTACATTTATGTCTTGAATCAACAGATTTCCGTGTTTCCTCTTCGGATTCAGACCTTGCTAATCTTTTCAATTCCTCAGAAGAGTCACTGCTATAAGGACGATAATTAGGCAATGAAACATCCTCCCTCTGTGGGGGTTTTGTATCCTTATCATCAATTGGTTCTTGTATTTGTATTAAAGGATTATTCGGTACAGTTAAGCTCATAGGTACATGATGCTGTTCCTTAGGCACAATGGTCTTTGCACTTCTATCACTATCAGAACTAGTCAAATTAGGGCCATTACTTCCATGACCCCCACTCCCTCCGCCTCCAGACATGGAGGAGAATGTATCACGTGGACTAGCAGATAACTGGCTGAGCTGCTTCCCTGTTGATGAGTCCATACTAGAGATTGATGCATTACCCATAGTTCCTTGCGTTGCCATGGCATCAGGTATAGATTCTTGTGATGAGGATGGAAGGTTGATCTGTGGTAGCGGTAGCTGCAATGCCGGGATATTGGAAGGGCTAGTCTCTGCTGGTGATTTACCTAAAGAGGGAGGAAATAATAAATACGATGAATTAAGATTTGTATGGCTAATGAACACTAAATTATGCGCATAATGCATAGTTTAATCAAAGTTGAAAACTGAAAACAAATATAAAAACAAGCAAGTGCAAAAAATGCAAAACATGTTACATGCTCCCACGATAATGAGCGTAAAGTTGCAAGTTGGGAATTTTTAGATGTTTAATTGTTGAGTTGCTGTTCTTTGTTTGAAGACACCTGTATAGTCAGTGGTATGGCATTTATGAATGGGGATCAATAATACTCTCTATTCAGTTCTATCCCCATTCACAAAGGACTATACAGGTGTCTTCAAACAAAGCATATCAACTCAACAATGGGAACGTCTCGGAAACTCCCAAGTTGTGATACTACATGTAGGTTGGTCACATTATGAGTATGACTACTGTATACACATATCCCAAAAGTAATCATCACACTCAAGTACGTAATCAATCTGAGCGACCAAGGGGCAAAAAAAGCCCAATCCTTAAACAATCCCAGATTTCACATGAATAAAAATACAGAAGGGGCAGTCTGCCATCCCTAGTTATCCTGACCATAATTAGGCATTGATATTGTTATGTGGAACTTCTACGGTGGTCAGTTGGCCACTAACAAAAATATTTACTGTTTGTCCATTTTCATCATCAAAAGTTTATTTCGAAGACTTTATTATGCATTCCCTGCAATTTTGTTTGTTTGTTTCTGCCTTTTATTACATAAATAATTTGATTTTTAAGAATTATGAGACACCTGATTGAAATGAATGCTATGATATTAGTAAGCAAGCAGGAATCATGCTTTGAATGCAGTTTAGTATGGGATTTCTTATCACATGCCCTATTTCCCCCATTTATACATGCCTGTGTAACAGGGCATAGATATTCTGCTTATGCTATTTATCTATGCCTGTGTAACAAGGCATAGATATTCTACTTATGCTCTTTATCTATGCCTGTGTAACAAGGCATAGATATTCTACTTATGCTCTTTATCTATGCCTGTGTAACAAGGCATAGATATTCTACTTATGCTCTTTATCTATGCCTGTGTAACAAGGCATAGATATTCTACTTATGCTCTTTATCTATGCCTGTGTAACAAGGCATAGATATTCTACTTATGCTCTTTATCTATGCCTGTGTAACAAGGCTTCCTCCTGTTACTTCATCTCCTCTTTGTGACCATTGCTTTATTACAACATATCTTTGGAACTAAAAAAGCCACAGGGTCCATACTTGGTAAAATGAGTTGTCAGTGATTACATATATATACTACATGCAAGAGTTTTGTCTAATCATACTGTTTTTCATTAAAAGATTAATTTGGGTCTTCTAAATTGTAAAAGAGATATAACAGGCTACACCAAAATTCAAAGCATGCTTTATTTTACTTTTCTAAATTCAATTATTCTTGCACTAAATGGCATGCAGTTAAGTGTTAAATGAAATCCCTCAAGTGATTTGATATATGTGTATATCCATATCAAAATGATGCACTTGTCGGCTATTACATGTCTTGTTTTTTTACATAGCTAGGAATAAATGCCACACTCATCTCAAGTGGAGGTCACTTCAAATCATCCCAAGTCACATGGTTTATGAATACACAGAAAACATTCCTTAACCAATGTGACTTGGGGATGATTTGAAGTGACCTCCACTTGAGATGAGTCTGGTATTTATTCCTAGCTATTATGTGAAATGAGACAAATGTAGCAGCTGACATGTGTATCATTTTGATATGGATGTACACATATTTTACCAAGTCATTTTAGCTGAAAAAGGGGGAGGATATTACTCATTCAACCATATGCTGGTCAAAATACTTCCAGTATGAGACTGTTACATACTGTCAACAATTTGCCCAAGACCAGTCACTTTCTGGAAAGCTGGACTGACAAATGTAATCTGATTTAAGTGACTCAACATGTAGGCCACATACTGTCTCTTGCTGTATGGTTCGTAACTGGTCATCTCAAAAACAGATAAAGAATTAAGATGGGATGTTGTGGTACAGCTGAACTGATCAGGAATATTGCCTTTTTAAGCTCACAAAATATTGTTTTAAAATGCTTAGCTTTAAAAAACACAAAACTATTGTAATTGATATTACAAAATGTTTGTGTTTTTAAATTTTTTATTGAAACATTTTTAACAACAACTCAAACATTTTTGCTTGACATATCCATTAAATGAGTAGTCACAACATTTCCCGGAAGTGATGATGTTTTGAGCAATGGATCATATATGTGATCGGGAGATACAACCCACTGCACAAAACAAAAACATCATCACTTCCATCAGCCCTGATGGTGAAGCTAACGTTGTGAGTACTCATTTAATGGATTTGTCAAGCAAAAAATGTTTGAATTATTTATCTACAATCATACAAATACATCTATTTACTGACATATTTAACAACATATTTTTTCAGCTGTACCATCATTTGCCAAAACTGTCCCACAATGTATTATAGATTTAATGTAGATATCTCTTATTGGGAACTAAAGTGACCGGTAACACTATGTAGGTGGATTCTTACTGTATTAGTAAATTTGCTTCAATGCAGTAAATTAGTAAAGATTTCATTCATTAGAATTCTTCATGCATGGTCACGTGCAATATCTACCTCCTAATCATAATCAAACTATCCTTTGCAAGTTTACAACCAAGTAGAAGAGCGTTCCCGTTTTTCCACATCACCACCTAAACTTTCAAAATAGCTTGTCAAATTGTTCACCATCGAGCGCCCTCGGATAAATTGTTTAACACGATCCTCAGCTTGTCGCATTTCCTCTGCCCTTAATGTCTCTAAATCAAGACATTCAATGACACAAGACTGGCGCGGACTCATGCTACGAGAAGGTCCCGCATCCGGCGTCTCCACAGCAGATGCATCATCTTTGGGCATTTCCAAGTGTAAGGAATCTAATATAACTGATTTCCGTTTTGTATGTGTTTTATGTTTTGACACAGAACTTGGATGCTCTGGATCAGGAGTTAATCCAACTGGAGCTACATTATGTAGGATAATAAGGGGCTCAATACCCTGAGGGTGTGATCCTACAGGTGCAGCTATGCTTGTGGAGTAGAGGGGCTCAATAGGAGATTGAGGTGGTGCTGTGGACGGTTCAGATCTGGGTGAATAATCCTGATAGGATGCTGTGAGATGAAGGGTTATAAGGACACAATACAATTGATCAGATGGTAATTTTGTGTAAAAGCTACAAAATAGTATATAACATGCAGTGTTCTAAATCAATAAGTGAAATAAACCACTGGTAATTTATCATATAAGTTTTGATAAAATGCTGTAATTTACCATCAAATTTGGTAAAATAAAACGTGCCAAAGGGAAAAAGACATTTATAGGTCTTAAAGTGATGAAATATAATATGTGGTACTTTTATTTGTCCACATAGAAGGGTTTAAGTGCATTTTAAGACCTTGGTTACATAAGACAGTTCCCACCAAGTTTTGAGTTATGCAAAAATAATATAATGACACTGGGTTATCATCTGCTGTGGTAGCATTAGTACTGTAAGCTGGGGGTCTAAACTCTAGACACAGAACATTCCCTTTTAAAGGGATATTTTTGTTTTATTACCTGTATCTTTATCTTGTTTATCATCTGCTGTGGTAGCATTAGTACTGTAAGCTGGGGTCTAAACACTAGATACAGAACATTCCCTTTTAAAGGGATATTTTTGTTTTATTACCTGTATCTTCATCTTGTTTATCATCTGCTGTGGTAGCATTAGTACTGTAAGCTGGGGGTCTAAACTCTAGGCACAGAACATTCCCTTTTAAAGGGATATTTTTGTTTTATTACCTGTATCTTCATCTTGTTTATCATCTGCTTTAATTTTGGTAGCATTAGTACTGTAAGCTGGGGGTCTAAACACTAGACACATAACATTCCCTTTTAAAGGGATATTTTTGTTTTATTACCTGTATCTTCATCTTGTTTATCATCTGCTGTGGTAGCATTAGTACTGTAAGCTGGGGGTCTAAACTGGTAATTATCAGGCACAGAGTGGACTCTTGTTACAAGTGTTTTAGCGGCAGAACACGGCTGTAGATGGCACATCTGTCTTGGTATGTTCTGACGTGATGCTGGGTTGCTATGCTGTAAATGCAACAAAATGAAACGGTTATGGCCAGGATAACTTGACAAATTGTTTACGTTTAGGGACATTTTGTGCATATTGAAAAACGACTGTGATTTCTGCACATGCATAAAATTAGAATAAACTTAACATATTGTGTAATTTGAGATTGAAAAAGCAATTGTGATTTCAATTGTGATACATGCATGTACTAAGATGATTTATGTGAGCAGTGTAGGTAATTGGCCAAAGTTGACAGTTTAGCAATGATTTAGCGGTATGATGAGATAGTCAATCTGGATTCAAGTCAAGTAAAACCTTTCTCTGTCATTAGCGTGTAACATTGTAGTCAGTGACATACATGTAGCCTTCCTCTGTGGAACATCATATTGGCCGATGTGAAATTACATAGCCTTCCTCTGTGGAACATCATATTGGCCGATGAGAAATGTTAAGTTTTAAGACCTTTTTGATTACTTTTGTTAAAGTGCCCCCCCCCTGAAAGCCTCCACCCTGTGAAAATCTGGGCTATGCCGCTGTAGCTTGACTGACGCATGATCCTCTACTTATTCAGAACATTGACATTGTCCTTTTTGTCATTTGGCACAGTGTTTCTAGATTTTTGTCCTTTGGTACAGTGTTTCTTGTTCTGTCATCAAATTGAAAGTTCACAGCACCCAACCCTATAAAGGTGGGGCTGTCACTATTACTTGAGGGCCATTATAATTAAACTCCAAATATTTGATGTACAATATTTGTTCAATAAGAATTCATTTCTATCTATTTCAATTCATTTTTATCCTGATGTTCAATCATGTTTCACCGTTGCTCATCACCGCTTAACAACGATGAGTCTGCATTGTTTGCGTGGTTTTACTAACCCATAGATTTCAAATGCAAGTAACATCCATGCAAAATCATTCAATGATGTATCTTGATGAAATCGTAGGTGGGTACAGACCTTACTATAACTTGAAACATCCTTGTACCACTGGTAACAATATAATTGACCTAAAACAAACATGCAAATTATTTCACCTGCTGTGCTAAATAAAGCAACATAATCATAATTATGCAAGCAACATTAAAATCAAATTAACTGAGAAATTTACCCTACATTGGACTATTCCATTTGAAATCCATACACCCCCTATGGAAGACATGATCCTCATCTCCCACACAGGGGGTGTAGATTTCAAATGCAGTCACCCATTCAGGTGGCCTCATTTGAAATTTTCACCCACATTGTGGAAGAATAAGGTCATGTATTCCATAGGGGGTGTATAGATAACTGGAATACCCTGTTCTCCAATACCACACTCACACACCACACTTGCAAGCACACACCCCTCACACACCCTCATGTGCACCCCCACCACAACACAAGCACTGGCATGCACACATCAGTATAGTTGATTTTAAGTTGCTCAAACTTATACTATACATACTATACTCATACTCTACATAAATTATATAAAGATCTACAAAAAACATGCTGTCTTTTCCTTGGAGAAAAAAGAATTTAAACTTGATTGTTGCCAGAGGCAGCACCATGGGGGAAATTCCCCCCAGTCAGAACTCTTTCCCCCAATAAATACCCATAATTCAGATTCCCCATCCCCTGAAATTCATTTCCTCACCCCAATGCCCCCCCCTTTTTTTCTGTCTGGTGCTGCCACTGATTATTATTGCATGTGTAAACAAAAATATTGCAAACTACAAACTATCCAATTTGAGGTGAAATCATGCTGGGATGTCTACAAAGCAAAAATGGTGAACACATTAAAAACGATTTAAATTGATGTAATTTTCCATTAGATTTACCATTAATGGTGGAGTGCCCACTGTTAATATAATGTCGCTAGGGGCAACCGGCTGAGAGGAGAAGACAAATGAGGAATGAAAAAACATAGAAGTTGTTTTTAACATGAAAGAAAATGAACATATAAATAAGATGAAGTGATAATAATAAATGATGATAGTTTCAATTGGTAAGTTATTTGTTTACTATAATTTTAGTAGTACAGGTTTCCCATCAATATACAACTTGGAACATGTCATACACTGTTCATCAGGATGCTTTCATCAGGAGTTCTCAACTTGTATATATGTCTTGACCACAAAACAACTTGTAGGTCTTGACCCCAAATAAAGTTGTGACCCAAAACAAGGTCTCACCATTATACCCATTTTGCATTTTGCAATTATAGAATCTGATAAATTAGTGAAAATCTGCTATAAAAATATCTATATTCATCATGAAAATTCCATGCCACAAAATAAATGACATGTGTGGATGGTGTTTCTGAGTTAACTCCATGGGCACTGCCAGTCAAATTATCTCAGAACTATTTTGATTGGTTATAAATAGGGCTATATCATGAATTGAACCAATCAGAGATATGGTAAGAATGGTCAGTACGGCTGAAGGAGACAAAGCTTAAAACTGTTCAGAGATCTGTAAGCTCTATTTTGATTGGTTACTCAGGTGATTTTATCATATAATTAACCAATCAGTGGCCCTGTAACATAACAAAGGCAATAGTGGCCATGGGGTTAAACACAACATGAAATGAAAATAAATCAATAATAATTGTATGAAAATGTTAATAATATGCATAAATAATACCGCACTTGGTGCTTAAATGTAATGAACATACTGTATTATGTGCTTTCTTAAAAGCTAAATAACATATTTGTTAGCAACATAATCATAAACTAACCAAAATGCAGAATAAATCATTTGTTAGTAAAGTACCACATCTTTATTATTACTCAATTGGATCAGTAAGAAGTTTATAGCAAATGTGTTAAATTACTTAATGGGCTAATCCATTTAAAACCAACACTCCCTCTGTGGAAGATTTAGGAAATATCTTCCACAGGGGGAGTATGAATTTCAAATGGAATCAGCACATCAACCAACTCTATTTGAAACTCATCCCCTCTGTGGAAGATTCATGTTGAATCTTTCTAAAGAGGGTGCATGAGCTGTCTAATGTGTTCATTCCATTTGAAATTCATACTCCCCTGTGATAGATATTTTTAACATCTGCCACATGGGTAGTGTGGATTTTAAATGGTTTAGCCCAATAGATTTAAGATAAAGAAACTGAAGGTCTTATAGAATGCCAAATTATCAAGGGAATCAAATGTCTCAGCGTGATATTGTTTGGGCAACTTTGTTGAGTAAGATTATAGAATTTCAAAATATTTCAAAGCTGATATACAGCTCAGTGTTATTGAAGAGTAAAAAATAATATGCGCACATAATGTGAGAAACATTTGACCCACATTTCTGCAGTTGAAAGTTTATATATTTTATAACTACCACTTCTACAAAACATAGTTATTTAAACTTTAAACATCAACATTTGTAAGCCAATTTTACTTAAAATACAAGTTTTGAGTCATTTCTCTAAGTATTTACTGTTTACTTAGAATGAAATAAATCAATTTTATTATTAATAAATAATTTTAAACATTACGAAAAATTTTATATTTTTTGAAAAGGATGAAATGAAGAAAATGGGTAAAGATATCATAGAATGAATGACAAAATAAATGAATAAATGGTTTGGGATTTCCTCAAGATGAAATGGTGTAAACTAATTCTACTAATTTGTTAAAATTAACTTCTACTGGTATTTACAAATATTCAAAGGTCATGCAAACTATACCAAACTGTTTCACTGTTACTCTCGGAATCACACTGTTGGTAACATTGTTGGTAACATCGGGATCTTAATTTTGTTTCATAGCCTATGTTACCTGTCAAACTTGGAGACATTTTGTTTACAATTTGTTTTGATGATTAAAATTTCTGAACGCCACACAAAAACAGCGAACCCTATGGTTAGTTTTCACATTCAAACATACAAACCATCTCAAAAGTTAGGTCTTAGTAATAGGCAACTACTTTTTCTGAAGGTACTATATATCGAAAATGACTAAAAATTGTTTTTAGCCTTGAAAAGTACAAACTTTTATTAAAGCAATCATGACCCTTAATGTATCTTAGTTTTTAAGGACTTATCTTCTTGAACATAGCCAGGAAAATTAGACGACAAATGTAAATTTCATTAAAAAGGCATGTCTCTGCTTCTTTTCCCTATTTTTATTTCGCTTATGTTTTCATGAATTGTATATCTCAAAGCAATGAGATTAAAGTGCAGCAGAATAATATTAATTTTGTTAGCAAAAAACACATTACTCTAAACACATGGTGGGTTTTAATTCTAAATGATACACTCAGGTCTGGAGAAATAATCTCTGTAACTGGATATACATATACAAGAATGAACTTGAAAAGAAATTGTGTTTGTAAAATAAGGATAAACAGATTGCCTCAGATGACAGTGCAGAATGTATAAAAATCATTTTTATAACAAAAAAATAAGATTTTTTGATGTAAAATTTAGCCGAGACATGGCCAAAAATGCAATAACAAATTAAATCCTGCATAACTCTTAGCCTAAAAAGGCGTGATAAAATGAACACTGCAAACCATGGGCTATTCCAGTTGAAATCCATACACCCCCTATGGAAGACATGACCTTAATCTTCAACACAAGGAGTGTAAATTTCAAATGGGATTACCAGAATGAGTGACTCCATTTAAAATCTACACCACCTGTGTGGGAGATTAAGGTCATGTTTTCCACAAGGGATGTACGGATTTCAACTGTTATAGCCCCATGCATCCACCAATAGCCAGGTGGTTATAAATATCTGTACAAATACTACACCTAAATAATACATAGAAAAACAGTAGTAGGCAATGTTCAACCAATTATTGACCTTAATTTTCTGACCTATTGCATACCCAGGGAGGAAGGGGGGACGGAGTCTAAAAAATATATGTGGATGTGCCCGCTGACCATTTCTATACAAACGCTTTCTAAAATGACACCCATCAATATTATCTTTCGATGGTCGAGTCAAGAATTTGGCACCATTTGTTCATAAAACAAGGAGAATCCTGAGAAATCTGAAACTTTGCATACAATTTGGCAGTTTTTACCTACAATAGCGAGCTTTTCAATTTTTTTTGGGAGGGGGGGGGGACAACTGGGGCCAAGCCCAAATGAGGGAGGAATGTATAAAAGAAAATAAATAAATGACATAAAAACCAGGGTGGAGTTGGCTATTTTCTGGTCAATTATGTGAAATTTTGTACTATTTACAGGAATTTATCAGGGTGGGGTAAAGGGTCGGATATGTGCCTATAAAACACAACAACCTCTAGCAGCCCCATGCCAGTATAAGCTACAGGAGATCTGTCACATTGGATTACCAAGAAGCCTTAATGTAAAACGATGTACACTGGAACAGTGGTGTATTGTGGCTGCTCCTACCCGGGGGGTGGGGGGGGGGGCGGCTAAAGAAAATGTCAATTTTGCTGCCCACTGCAGCAACAGCCCAAAAAGGTTGACCAAATTTTTTCCAGCCAGGATGGCTCTTGAAAATCTAAACAGAAGGGTATGAGCACAAATGTTTCCACCAATTGTTTTTATTAAAGAATTAGAGAATTGGGATAACCCCAGAATTACCCAACCGCCTCGAGCTGCGGCCCTGTTGGCGACCAAAAAGGTAAAAAAGGTATAGTTACATTAGTTTTACATAATTTAGCGCCCTTTCTCATTAATAATTCTTCTTGCCGCCTTTTCTGTCCCGCATTTTTTTTAATAATTCTTCTTGCCGCCACTTCTTTTATTTTCTCTGCTTTTACCCCAGGGGGCTCACGCCCCCAAAAGCCACCCCCTAAATACACACATGTTGGAATGTGGCCCATGCATGTGGAATTGTATCTTTCTGTGTGATTGTGTGGTGAGGGCAAGATATCTTTTCTGGGTTTAAATGTTTAAACAAGAGTGGCAAAAGCAGACAAGTCAGAAAAGTAAGGTCAAACATGGCCAAACTCAACATAGGTGTCAAACGTTGTTGAAGGGTTATTCAAAAATGCATGCTAAATTGAGAGAGAGATAAGTCTAGGGAAGTCAAGAAAAGTACCTTAACCATGATTCGTTTATTCTCATCAGAATAGATAAGAAGATCTGTGGAGGAATAGCTCTGAGGGTAGAAATGTACGGGTGAAAATGTCATATTCTTTCATATGTACAACATGTACATATCAAATGTAGATCAAATGGGTATCACATGTTCAGCATAAGGTATCACATGTAAATTAGGGGTCTATCACATGTTCAGCATAAAGTATCACATGTAAATTAGGAGGCAATCATATGTCCAGAATTAAGGTCTCGCATGTAAATTAGGTAGCTATCACATGTTCAGCATACAGGTTTCACATGTAAATTAGGTGGTCATCACATGTTCAGCAAAAAGGTTTCACATGTAAATTAGGGGTCTATCATATGTTCAGCATAAAGGTCTCACATGTAAATAAGATGGCAATCACATGTCCACAGAATTAAGGTCTCACATGTAAATTAGGTAGCTATCACATGTTCAGCATAAAGGTTTCACATGTAAATTAGATGGCCATCACATGTTCAGCATTAAGGTTTCACATGTAAATTAGGGGTCTATTGCATGTTCAGCATAAAGTATCACATGTAAATTAGGAGGCAATCCTATGTCCAGAATTAAGGTCTCACATGTAAATTAGGGGTCTATTGCATGTTCAGCATAAAGTATCACATGTAAATTAGGAGGCAATCATATGTCCAGAATTAAGGTCTCACATGTAAATTAGGTAGCTATCACATGTTCAGCATAAAGGTTTCACATGTAAATTAGATGGCCATCACATGTTCAGCATTAAGGTTTCACATGTAAATTAGGGGTCTATTGCATGTTCAGCATAAAGTATCACATGTAAATTAGGAGGCAATCCTATGTCCAGAATTAAGGTCTCACATTTAAATTAGGTGGCCATCACATGTTCAGCATAAAGATTTCACATGTAAATTAGGTGGTCATCACATGTCCAGAACTAAGGTCTCACATGTAAATTAGGTAGCTATTGCATGTTCAGAATAAAGGTCTCACAAGTTAATTAGAGGGCTATCACATGTGCAGGGTAAAGGAATCACATGTGCAGCATGTAGGTAACACATGTAAATCAAGTGACTTTCTCATGTACATCACATAAAGCTGATTGTGACATTAAATTACTGTACAAAACAATACCAAACAACTTGTTATTAAGATTGTTTGGAATTTTTGCCACTAAACACTGATTACCAATATAATAGTATTGGCTCATATTAAGGAAATTTCAAAGTTGCTGATTTTTTCTCTTCATCAAGTACTTACATAACAGACATGTAAGACAAATATTTACTGCATATTATCATTTTAGTAACCACCAACAATTTTACGAAAAGCGGCCTCAACAATGACCCCATTTAAACTGTGAAAAGCCATAATTCGATTTGACCTCAATTGGATTGCTACAGAGGATTGCAATGGACTATACTCCATTTAAATCCATACACCCCCTATGAAAAACATGACCTTAATCTTCCAAACAAGGGGTGTAGATTTCAAATGGATAACCCATTCAGGTTACACCATTTGAAATTCACACTCCCCTGTGTGGAAGATTAAAGTCATGTCTTCAATAGGGGGTGCATGGATTTCAACTGGAATAGCCCATTATGCACATTTAATAAATTGATACCAGACAATATCAGACAGTAATGACAATTTACAATCCATTGATGAGCATGGGATCTTCTGATTCCGCTGATAACATCCTAGGCTTTGCTACATATAAAGCAAAACACACTGCTGCAATGTTTACACTGGTATTATGAACAAAACTCTCTCATCACAGTTTACTTACCATTGTTTTCAACCCAATTCTTTAAAATACATAAGAAATGCAGTGACAAATTGGATGTAACCATGGAAACCATATGTCTAGAAATCAATGAGGTACCGACTCCACCATGTTTGTGTGTCACTCATGGAGGGCAAAATATGGGCCTCCTGATTATTTCGCTATGCACGGGGCTATGCACCCTTCAATTCAAAGAGCATCATTGTTTGCCTTCTGTGTGTATTGCATTGTGCCACAAAATGTGCTAAGAACTGCAAACCATTCAAATGCTCAAACTTAACATTCAATTTCAGCCCTTGCAGAAGAATGCCGAACTTAAAGTGGCCTCCATGAGTGACAATCCAAGATGGCGGATTTGTCATAGCATTATATATGATACAATCTAAATCTTTGGGTGTTATATGTTTGCTGGAAATAGATCTGTTACACTAATATTAACTAAAAATAATTAACAGTTATGGACTAAAATATTCTGACACAAATGAGTTACATATAGTGGAATGACATATATATAGACATATATATAGACACAAAGGTCAAGTACCTTAAGAAGTGGCGTGAAGGGCGTCTCTTGCTCCTAGACGTGGTGAGAAAAGATGAAAAATAAAAAGGAAAAGAAAGAGAAAGACAAGATAGACACGGGTCAGTACAACAAAAGGAATACGCAGTATGAATGCAAAGAATTAATTACAGAAAACATGTTTGTATCTGTTTGAAGTATCTTTTAGCATGATGTATTACAAAAAACATATCAGTAGATCTTGATCATTTCTTTCAAACAAACATCACCAAGATCAGTAATATCAGTATGAAAAAGACACAATATTGAAAGCTGGCATGAATGAACACTTTCAGCTGTGAGTAAAGGTTTAAATTCTAACCAATACAACATTTTCTGTCATTATCTCAACAGCTGATAAATACAAATAAATAATCTATTCAAGGAGTTATCAAATATCTAAATTATAGTAGATTGCAGCGAGTTTGGGTTTGATATGGGCCATTCCATTTAAGAGCTACACTCCCCATGTGCAAGATGTTAGAAATATCATCCACAGGAGGAGTATGAATATCAAATGGAATGAACACATTATTCACTTCTATTTGAATTTTTGAACATTTGCTACAAAAATTCAATCTGAATCTTCAAATCAAGCTGCCTAAATGTGTTCATTCCATTTGAAATGCATACTCTCCCAGATGAAGATACTTCCAACACCTTCCACAAAGGAGTGTGAATTGTCAACTGAATAGCCCATTAACATAAAGCAAGTCAGATCTACCAGTGCAGGATACAAGGAGAGTAAGATTATTGGGTATTTTAGAACAAAAGCCTATTGTGTCTATATACTAAATTTGCTGAGATTTTGCAATGCAACATACAAAATAAAATTCGCAAATAGGAGTAAAAGAAAAAAATAAACATTTACAGGGAAACGCTAAATGGACAATTCCAGTTGAAATTGGTAACCCTTATTGAAGACACAACTTTAATCTTCCACACAGGGAGTGTGAACTGTTAATAAAACCTACACCCCGTGTAGGAGATTAAGGCCACGTCTTCCATAGGGAGTTATGGAGTAAGGATTTCAACTGGAATAGCCCAATTGACAAAAAATCTACAGTTACCATGACAATGCCACAAAGACGGAGAAGTTGCCCAAAAGTTGCAATATTTAACAAACTTATCATTCATCTAAGCAAATTAAAAGCACAAGGCATTTGCTACTTATGGTTCATAATAGTAGAAATGAGAATTTATTGAAGCTTTTAACTTGAAGTCCAGCACAACATTCTAGGACTTCTGATGAAGATGTGTGTCACACATTGAAAATTCACGGTTAGTTGGATTTGCTGTGCTGAAAGTCAATTTAAACTTTAAAAATTTTTTTCTGAATTGCATTTAATTATGGTAGTATTCATCTGGGTGTATGTCTCAAAGGTACATGTGGGAATGCAGGGAGTGAGAATGCAAAATGGAACAGCAACATAAGAGTCAGAATTTGGTTATTTTTACAGATTCACAATAGATAATGGGGGCTTAAAATTTTAATCGCTAATAATAAATTGTAATTTTTGGCATTCTGAACAAGGAAGACAAGACAGAAAATGCACAACACAACAGTTTTAAGGAAATCTTACATGAATACAAAACCCTTGGATAATTAATGGGTTATTCCATGTGATATTACACCCTATGGAAGACATGACCTTAATCTGCAACACAGGGTGTGCAGATTTCCAACAGAGGCAGGTAACCCTGAATGTGAAGTTCACATGAACAGTACGTGTGGAAAATTAAGGTCATGTATTCCATAGGGGGTGTGTGGATTTCAACTGGAATGGCCCAATACATTCATCTGAATGTGTTTTTTCATCTTAAGTTCTGATTACAATTAAACGACTTCACCATCAAAATACCTGTAAAAGAGTCAATCTCACCTACATACTAATTACTATCCTTGGTTTAACATTTACAACTAACTTAACTAGGTTTATAGTTACAATATTCACTCTTATCACCTTATTAGATATTATAATCTACCTGATCACTGTTGGAGCTAGAGATTAACCAGTTATTAAATCCTATAACCTGGTTAAATAAATTCAAACTACAGTCATCATCTTTCAAAATATTATACTTACTGGTACTGGCAATAAACATATCGCCAACTTAATGTAGAAAAAATATTAAAAATTGATACCAAAAATAACTTACACACCTGGTTAGCATGAAACATTTCTAAACCTTGTTAAATTCATTCTTCAACCTGTTTAAAGAGCTACTTACTCCATCAGATCCATTTCTAGCTTCCATCTCATCAGCCTTAATATGCGCCTCAAGCTGAGCCATGTCTTCCTCGTCTTCTTGCTCTAATTTATGCGATTCCTCCAGATGTTTCATCAGCACCGCCACAACGACGTTGACTAGGACGAATTGCGCCATCAATACAAAGGACACAAAGAAAATAGGTGCCATGTATGGATTGGCACAACAGTTGAACTCACAGCTTGCAGAGTCATCACAGGTGTCAGTTCTTAATGTATCCTGTGGGTAAAGAAAATGAAAAATATAACAATAACTTGAAGATCAGTCAATATTACGTTTATAAACAAAATTCATTATAGACGTTTATTCCCACAGACGAGGTGACCTCTTTGCTTTTCATGCCATTATTTAATGTGTCATAGTAATCTATCCCATCAACTCTTGTATCAGAGATTCTAAAGTCAGAGATACTACCAATGCTCATCAAAAGTGTTCAATAGGGTAATTTACAAGAGCCCCCCCCCCCAATTCCCCACCATTGTTGACTCATGTAATGTTACTCATTTAAAGATTATAAAGAAAAGGTGTCTGTTACTAGTTAGTTACATAAAATTCTACATCCAACATCAATATCTGAGATGTCATTGTAAAGTAAATAAACAGGTTGAAAAATCTTAATAAAAATTGTCAAAGACAATTGCTGTTTAGATGTGATAAGTCACATTTGCATTAATTCCATTTATACACACACATTATGTGAATGCAATAGCTCTACTTCAATTCTTCTGCTTATTTACTGATCAATGATTGGTTGCCTGTTCAGTAGCAAGCCAGAGCTCTATGATATTTTGCTTGCTACCTTGGTTTAATTATTTGCTATGATTTGATAAATTTTTATGCTTGCTATCTACTTGTAACTACATTCAATTATTTGCCGTATACATTTTTTGTTGTTTGTTCCTGTGGAAGGGCAGTTTATCTGCTCGAAACGTCGGTTGTATTTTTGTTTAACTTTGTCTACAATCCCTGTGGTTTTGGATTTTTACTAGTGTAGTAACAGTGTACACCACCATGGTTTACATACTGCATTAGTTTTTATCTTGTCTTTGTCTTGTTCCCCACACCAAGTTGGTATATTTGGCTTGAATCTTTCTATTTCTATATATTGTAGGTATCCTCTTGTATCATCCTTTGCTCCTTGGTGTGTTTTGTACCTTGTCCGTTGGAGACACCATTACCTACTTTTGCCTGTTTACCTTCATAATTTAATTTCAATTATCACTGATTTTCATAAGTGTCATAGTTTCATTTTGCCAAAAGTGATCAGTAGTGTTTATAACCATTTTTATTTTACTGCACACTAGTTGTTATTTTTTATTCCCTGTGCTTGGAACTGGTGGAGGGAGAAAGACATACAAAATGAGCCACCAGTTCCCAACAATCATGAACAATTACATATAATCAAAAAAATTTTAAGCAACAGGTACAAAGGTGACAAAGATGATGGACAAAGACTGCACACTGGTTTGCCTACATACCTTCATAATTCCATTCCAGTTATCACCCGTTGCTATTCTAAATAGTGTAAGGAAAGCACTGAAGAAATTCTTGAATGTTGCATGACGACCCAAACCTGAACATGGATTATCATCTGTGCAGTCTGCATGCAGGATATTTTGGAGGGAAAACAAGAATGAAAAAAGTTAACATTATTTTTTCTGAATTGAATTTATTCACTTTGTTCACATTCCTCTTCATCTACTAATGTCTGGTATATTTGTAAAGACCTTTCATTCTTTCTCGATTTGGCACAGTTTACGACATACCCAGGTTCTGATTGGCTAATTGAATCACATCATTATCACATCAGCACCTCATTCACCAAAAAATCTGTGCAGTACGCAGATGTAACCTAGTTCTTTTTACATGATTGGTAGGCCAGTGCAAAAGGTCTTTACAAAATAGTGTAAATTTGGTATAATCTTGAAATGGGTTATTCCAGTTGAAATCCATACACCCTATGGAAGACATGACCTTAATCTTCCACACAGGGAGTGTGTATTTTAAATGGGGATTCCTGAATGGGTGACTCCATTTGAAATCGACATTCCTTGTGCAAAAGATTAAGGTCATGTCTTTCATAGGGGGTGTATAGATTTCAACTGGAATACCCCAATACTATGTTATCACATGACTTGACCAAAGAGTGGATACCACAGGATCAGGTGATGCCCTTCTAAACACATCACAAAGTTTTGATACCTCACTTGTTTTAATTCAGTTTGTTTCTCTACTACCAGATTATCATCAATCATTCTGAGCTAAACTAATGAGGTAAATCTCAAGATTTCATCATATTTAAATTCATCAAAGTACATTACAATTGTGTAACAATCAGAATTATGAGAAAAAGTGTGGGCCACTAAATTTAAAATACATACTCCCTGTGTAAAATTTTAAGCTCAAGTTCTCCATAGGGGGTGTACAGATTTCAAATGGAAAAGCCCATTGCTCACATCACTAGCAATACAAAATCACTTGTGCTGCATCATACTTACCTAATTTACCAAATAATTCTACTCCAAGTGCAGCAAATATGAAGAAAAGTAGAAAGAACAGCAGGCCCAGATTGCCAACCTATATTACCATGGTAACAAACAATTATAAAAGCTGTTAGAATCATGTTGTGGTTTGAGACAATTGTCATGAGTCGTTAATCATGTCAATATCCCCAAGATCCAACATCAAACTTATATGGAATTCTTTATCTAATGGCCAATTCTTTTCCATTAAGTATTGTTTTATAAGATTCATACAATTGAAATACAGTCATTGATCATGTGAATTATCCCAACATCCAACATCAGAAGATTTTGGAATTCTTTATCTAATGACCAATTCTTTGGTATTCTGATTTATAATATTCTGAAATGAACCAAATATATTGAACGCCAGTGGTTCTTCTTTGATAATGTCATAAGCCTAAAACCAATAACATGATTGCTTATTGTAGGTATACTGAAAACACTGATGTCAGGTAAAAGGTTTTCTCTTTTTAAATTAGGGGTGTCAGGATTGACGGTAAACTGTGCTACAAATTCAGAAACAAAAGCATTTTTAAGCCTTTTTGTTTATCCATAAAAGAGTCCAAAATACTTGATAATCATCCCTTTACCAATCCAAAGAATTATGAGCTTGGTTGTATTGACACAACTTAAGGGCGATCTTTACATGATTATTTTGTATCATATAATTGTTGACATTTTGACAGAAATATTGTATACAAAATTGGTATGATGTTGTTTTATATAATATTAAAGAAATTAATACAAATTTTATGATGGGAGAATTGCAAAATCATTTGAAACAGCTGCATAGTGAATGATGACACTATAATAGATAAATAATATTATAAATACATCCAATTTCTTTCTAGGCACATTGAGAGAGATTCAAACATGGAGAGTGAAGTGCTTTCATTACTGACAACTAAACATATGTTACTGGATCATCAAACAAACAGTCACTTTTGTCATTTCAAAATTGACATGTTAATTCTCATCATTATCTAGATGAGAGGGTTCCATGTTAAATGAGGAAATATGTCAACGTTGTGGTAAGTCAACAAAAAGCAAATATGTGGTACAATATGGAAAGTTGTGCAACATTTGTTGTACATATATAGAGGCATATAAAGCTCCCTAAATTGTTCAAATTTCATTGGTATACCTTGCTCTTTTTCTTTCTAGATGTTTGTATATTCAAGGTATCCTCTTGTATCATTATTATCTAATGAAGTCATCGCAAATCTTTTTTAACTAATTTGAACTTTGCACATTTTTGACATTCATATTAATTCATGAAACATGGGACTTCCAAAATTATGTGACCTTGCATTTGATGCACAAATGAGGTCAACATGAGGTAAATGCTATTCATGTTATTGAATTGTTTTACAAAAATATCTTGATTTGAACATAAAAAGACGAAAAATTGCCAGTTCTCATATCAAATCCAGTAACATATATAAAGTGCATCGATCAGGCTAATCCATCTGAAGTTCACATTGTTGAAGATTTTGGAAATATCTACCACAGGGGGAGTATGAATTTCAAATTGGCACATTAACCAACTCTATTTGAAACTTATCCTTCCTCTGTGGAAGATTAAGGTTGAATGGTTCTCAGATGTGTATGAAATTCAAATGAAATTGCCTAATGTGTTCATTCCATTTGAAATTCATACTCCCCCTGTAGCAGATATTTCAAAATCTTACACAGGGGTGTGTGTACTGTAAATAGATTAGCCATTGTTAGTGCAAACATTTGGATGGTAGAAGGCATACAAGCAGGCCCGTAGCCAGGGGGGTGCAGGGGGTGCGACGCATACCCCCAAAAAATGCCAAAGGCCCAAAAAGTCCCATTTGCGAGCATAGCGAGCAAAAAATAGAGGTTTTTTATGCCTTTTTGTTCCAAAAATGTCTAAATCCGCCTTCCCCAGTCCAAAAAGGTCCATATTTAAAACAAAGTCGACTATTTCAAAATCAGCCACGCCCCCCTCCCCCCAAAAAAAATAAATCCTGGCTACGGGCCTGCATACAAGTCATGATATCACTTAGCTAAATAAATGAGGTATGAGAGATCAATTGTTACAGATCCAAGATTTCAGAATTCAAAACTAAAAGAGATTGCCTATTCCAATCATAATTCATACATACCCTATGGAAGACATGTAGATTTCAAATGGAATCACTGATTAATGTAATTCATACTCCCTGTGTGCAGATTAAAGTCATGTCTTCCATAGGGGGTGTGTGGATTTCAACTGGATTTCATTTCAAAATCAGCCCCGCCCCCAAAAAAAAAAAAAATAAATCCTGGCTACGGGCCTGCATACAAGTCATGATATCACTTAGCTAAATAAATGAGGTATGAGAGATCAATTGTTACAGATCCAAGATTTCAGAATTCAAAACTAAAAGAGATTGCCTATTCCAATCATAATTCATACATACCCTATGGAAGACATGTAGATTTCAAATGGAATCACTGATTAATGTAATTCATACTCCCTGTGTGCAGATTAAAGTCATGTCTTCCATAGGGGGTGTGTGGATTTCAACTGGATTTCATTTCAAAATCAGCCCCGCCCCCTCCCCCAAAAAAAAATAAATCCTGGCTACGGGCCTGCATACAAGTCATGATATCACTTAGCTAAATAAATGAGGTATGAGAGATCAATTGTTACAGATCCAAGATTTCAGAATTCAAAACTAAAAGAGATTGCCTATTCCAATCATAATTCATACATACCCTATGGAAGACATGTAGATTTCAAATGGAATCACTGATTAATGTAATTCATACTCCTGTGTGCAGATTAAAGTCATGTCTTCCATAGGGGTGTGTGATTTCAACTGATTTCATTTCAAAATCAGCCCCGCCCCTCCCCAAAAAAAAAAAAAAAAATCCTGGCTACGGGCCTGCATACAAGTCATGATATCACTTAGCTAAATAAATGAGGTATGAGAGATCAATTGTTACAGATCCAAGATTTCAGAATTCAAAACTAAAAGAGATTGCCTATTCCAATCATAATTCATACATACCCTATGGAAGACATGTAGATTTCAAATGGAATCACTGATTAATGTAATTCATACTCCCTGTGTGCAGATTAAAGTCATGTCTTCCATAGGGGGTGTGTGGATTTCAACTGGATTTCATTTCAAAATCAGCCCCGCCCCCTCCCCCAAAAAAAAAAAAAAATAAATCCTGGCTACGGGCCTGCATACAAGTCATGATATCACTTAGCTAAATAAATGAGGTATGAGAGATCAATTGTTACAGATCCAAGATTTCAGAATTCAAAACTAAAAGAGATTGCCTATTCCAATCATAATTCATACATACCCTATGGAAGACATGTAGATTTCAAATGGAATCACTGATTAATGTAATTCATACTCCCTGTGTGCAGATTAAAGTCATGTCTTCCATAGGGGGTGTGTGGATTTCAACTGATTTCATTTCAAAATCAGCCCCACCCCCACACCAAAAAAAAAAAATAAATCCTGGCTACGGGCCTGCATACAAGTCATGATATCACTTAGCTAAATAAATGAGGTATGAGAGATCAATTGTTACAGATCCAAGATTTCAGAATTCAAAACTAAAAGAGATTGCCTATTCCAATCATAATTCATACATACCCTATGGAAGACATGTAGATTTCAAATGGAATCACTGATTAATGTAATTCATACTCCCTGTGTGCAGATTAAAGTCATGTCTTCCATAGGGGGTGTACTGGATTTCAACTGGATTTCATAGGAAACATACTCAGAGCTGGAACTATTACTAAAATTCAGCTTGTTTCAAGTTGAAACTCAAAATTATGTTTACTGTCTGTCGGTCTCTCTTTCTCTGACTCTTTCTCTCTCTCGCACTCTCCCTCTGCCTAAACCTCCCCCCAAATATGTTCCCTAAAATTCAGTTCCAGCCCTGAGAATCATAAGTTGGTAATATCCTCATATAGGTTAGACAAAAGGCTAACATTCCTTCCTACACATTCCACTGCTGTTAATCCAATGGTTTCTAGAAATGCCTATACCTTAATGAGGATATTACCACATATTAAGATAGATTACCTGAGGTAGCGATTTCGCCACAGTGTCTAGAAGCTGACGGATACCTTTAGCCATTTTCAACAATTTCAGGACTACATACGTACGTACGTAAAGAGATGGTTGCATGGATGGATGGGTGAGAAGAAACCGTGGTGGAAGAAAAGCAAACACCGGCAAACAACAAAAACATACCATCAATACTACCATTAATACTACCACCCAATTAGTGATGATTGACTACCAAGATATAGAGTCACTAACAGAACTATACAATATAGTACTGTACTATAACTAACATGCTAGAGCAATGCATCATGGGTATAATAATCAATTGTGTTATGGGAAATTACAATGCATTATGGGTATTTTCCATTGAATTTACCCACAATGCACTGTTGGAGTTTTTAATATAAACTGATAAGTAGGAACAAAATCAAAATTTACAAAATTCAAAATTATATTCTGGGTTTGAAATCAAGATTTGAAAAAATTCAATAAATGAAGTATTCAACTTAGATGGATAAACTAAAATTCAAAATAACTTATTTCAAAATGCAATGCACTTATATAACATATTTGACTCCCATAACATGATTGCAAGCTCAAAGTACACACATCATCAGATACAACACAAGTTACATATTAGTCTATTACAACTACACACATATATAATTATACAACATTAATATCACAAATAATATAAAAAGATTCATGCAAATATCAAGCAACATCAAGATGCTAAGTAAAATTATTAATAAGTGTTAGAACGAGTTAAACCACCTAGAGTAGACAGAAGGCAAAACTGTATTTGGTGAATCACAACATTTCCACATCGAGGACAAACATTTCAAACATTGAGCAAATGTCTGAAACGATCATTTTTTTTACCATTTGCATAATATTGACCTCTTTTATAATCACCAAATACAAATTAAGCCTTTGCCTGTACACCTATCACTAAAAAAAACTTGTAGAAGACGAATTGGAGAGAATCAGCACACAACATTAAAAGTAGTATAGCATGTGACTATGGGGTCCTGTGAGGAGGCGGAGGAGGAGCACAGTGCGAGGTGCTGACTCCTTGTTTACCTGAGGAATGGCACCCATTAGTACTGCTAGTAGCTCCCGTAGTCCTTTCATAGTCTTCATTATTTTAAGCACTGATGACGCAAGATGGAGGATTTGTAAGATGGAGTGAGCAAGATGTGATTATGAACAATAATGGCAGGTTGATTGATTGGTGTCACAGAATAGGTGATATTTTAAGTCAGTTTGTCTTTTGTTTTAATATGAAAACTGATAATTGAGAGTAGCAGGGAATAACCACTTTTTGTGAATTTTTAATATGAAAAAGAATCTTTATTCATTTTAAGTGAAACAAATTCAAGGCCTTCTGTGATCAAAATACTTCCTGTATAATATAATTTGTAAATTGAATTTGATAAAATATGGTAATATTCTCATAGTCCTGAATGGATCCCAACCTACATAACATGCTCATTATAAGAATGTCTTGTTAATTAGCAAAAAGCAGCAAAGAAAGCAACAATATTCTGTATACGAAGACCAACATTTCAGATTCAATAAAATAATAAACAATTTTGCCCTTCTAAGCTTCTGAGATCGGTGTGCTTGATTATTTTTCAATTAATTTTGAAATAATTACAAATTTGTAAGTACTGTGAATTTCTTAAAACAATACTTGTTATGACACACACAAATAAAATTCCTTTTTGTTATTTTTCAAAACCAAAAGAATATAATAATGTAATAATATCAGTGCTTCAAAACCCACTGCATGTAAAATATTTACAGTGAACAAGTTAGCTGCTTAAATATAAAATAGGGTGTGTAAATATTATATATTATATATATTATCTTTCAAAAATTAGTTCACTTTCTTAAAACAATGCATTTTAAATAAAACCCTGAAAAGAAAAAATGCTGTGTTTTCACAAGTGAGATGGTATCTTAATTCTGCTGGAATCGCAAAATGCCTCATTAAAATATAAATATTTCAGGAAATTGGGTTCACATCTCACTTTACACATGAAAACACAATACAAGAGGTTACAGGTTTCGGCATAGGTGAAGCATCTTTTGATAACCAATACATTGATTAATAACAGAATCTATATATTGACCTTTTCGGTAAATCCCATAAGCCTTTGCGAGTACACCTGAAAACTCTTCATTTGATGTCACACCGATATGCGCAGATGCGCACATCATTTATCGAACATCATTTAATACTGCGCATTGGAAGTTGGCATGATTTAAAATGACGAGTTCTCAGGTGTACTTGCAAAGGCTTAGGGGATTTTGATAATAACAAAGGTCAATTGATAATAACAAATTCAATTAATCATTCAAACTCATTGGATTGGATGTGTGCAAATGTATAATCAAGAATTGTCCAAGAATTAAACAATTGATTGAATCTGAATCATAACAATCTGTGTATACTACTAGCCCTATGCCAAAACCTGCACGCCAATAATATACAAATATTGACTGCTAAGATGGGCATGGTTAAAATTATAAGCTCAAGGTGATCTCAAACCCATATCTATCTATGCCCGAGACGTAGCCGAGGCACATTAGTCATGGTTTTGAGATCACCACCAGCCTATAATTTTAACCATGCCCTGAATAAAAAGGTGTCAATATTTGTTTTATATACCACATCTTAAGATTCTTGTCATCGATTTTGGGAAGAGAAATTAAGAGTTTCAATGCGAATGACACAGATTGCAATCTGCAATTTTCCACGTAATTATAATGCGCAAAAACATTAACGTGTGCGTAATATCATTTTAAGCTGGGAACAAAGCACACACAGAACTATGCCCGGGGAATAGTCAAAATTATGCCCACGCTTTTAACCAATCAGATGGCGGGAAACTTTAGATGAGGTATACAATATGGTTATTCATATCTATATACAGTAGAAATTTCAATTATCAAGACATGAACATTATAACTATAATATAAAAAGTTAATTATAGATAAAACTTCACTGCCTTCAAGTTGTATTAACATGGTGTTGAGGATTGATCATATCATGTGATAAAAAGTATTTATTCATATGTATCCGATTCACTGTAAACCAGAGAAGATATTGTATACTTCCCACAATGCATTTCTTCCATTTAATTTAACTCTAGTGCAACATGGGTCGATAGAATCAAAAAGTACCTCAATGAACAGCGCATCTAGATCTTGAAAAAATATTTTAATTTCTTGACTATTCACCCTTGTTTAGCCAATCTGTTCTCAACATGAAAACAAAGGGAACATGTAAAAAGTAATGGAGTGTCATTTAATCAAATGAGGTAATGCATCATGTTGCAAAGGATTATGGGAAGGGTAAGATACCTTCTCTGATTGTAAACCCTCTTAGATTTATATTACAGAAGTTTGTTGATCAAGTATGTATTTATTGGAACTTGGCTGAAATTAAGAATTGGACAGTGTTTAGTATGTGGGTCATGCTTTAATTAAAGATGGTTTTATCTAACAATAACATGCATCTCAGGCTTCCTAACAAGTCCTTATACCTTATTCAAAGTTAATTTAATTAAACACTGGAAACAGACTATTTGTGCATAATATGTTACATATAATTTAGCCTAGTTATCAGTTAGAATTCAATTGTTTATTTATGTTTAAAAACTGTGCAAAAATCTATTGTTTGCAAAGAAAAATATGCAGTATCCAAAATAAGTAGCTTAAAATGTGTTCTTTAGCTAAATAAGCTGCATAAAGGCAGAATAGAGAAGATAGGAAGGCAGAAAGACTTGTAGAGTATGCTCAGTTTGTGCATAGGTTTGTAGCAACATGCATTTGTATCAAGGCCCATGCAATAATGGGATATTCCAGTTAAAAGCCATTCACCTTAATGAAAGACAAGACTTTAATCTTCCACACAGGGAGTGTGTATTTTAAATGGGGTTACCTGAATGGGTGACTCTGTTTAAAATCTACACTCCCTCCCTGTGTGGGAAATTAAGGACATGTCTTCCATAGGGGGTGTATGGATGTTAAATTAAAACAGCCCAATGTACATCAACTTTGTCAGCTTAGTTTTTTACTTGTGAAATGCCTATAGTCAGAGTAACACGAACATATATACATCAAGGTGTTTTCCGGTTTGCTTGCTCGTGTTTAAAAAGGCACCCATGTGTTTGAGTTCATTCCCATTTAGTTTTAAACATGACGTGTTGCCCTACCAACACCTCCAAATGCATGTTGTTTTTAATGCATTTTTATGCCATTTTTGATCTAGTAACACTGTCTAGGAACTGTGGATGTCCCTGTGCATCAATAGGCATGTCCACATTGCTTATTATAGAGGGTGATATTCAACTCAAAATGTTGCGACCACAGTAAATGGCTTAACTGTGAAATCCCCATAGGGAAATACAAAATTTTGAAATTTGGACACCTGAAACTAGGAGACGTAGTCTAAAAAGTGCTGGTACTTTATCCTTGATACAGATGTCATCATGCAGTGATAGTTAGATTTCATCACATAAAATCTCCTTTGTGTAAAATGGATCGTCGTGGTGAAAAATTGCTTTTTTGTACATAAAGTCATTGTTAGGCATTGTCAATGAAAGCCACAGAAAAATGCAGTTCTTTAAAAACAGACATTTGCCCATAACTTTGCTGATTTTTGACCTACAGACATGGTTGACCCCCCATTTTTTAAGTTAAATAATCACCTTTTTAAACAAAAATAATTTCCATGTGAAATATCCTACTTGAAAATTTTGTGGTCATGCCTAGCATCGACTCTATTTCTTATATGTGTCCTTATTTGCTGGTACACAGGCAACAGTGCTCATTTTACAGTATCCTCTTCATACTCGTTTGATGAGGACAAAAAGTCCCATGTTTGGTGGGTCTTACCAACTCTCACACATTCACCCCAACACAGATTGATTCTGTTCTTGCATTTGGATTCTTAGCTGACAAAGTTTTGCACAAATTCAAGATGGCTCCTTAGCAACAACATAGCTTCCTAGCAACAAGACATGCTTGCATGCTTAGTGCTCTGCATTCAATGAATTCAGAAGTCTTCATGGGTTCTCTAAATACACAGTCATTTTTGTTTTTAAAATAAGGCCAAAACAATTAACCCTTTGTGTCAAAGTGCCTGCACGTACTTGCTACAACGTTCCATGTTAATATTCTGAACTCCATAGTTTTTTGCTACTTTTTTTATTCCTGACAAATTTTGACCAGAATTTTAATTTTTTTTTTTAACCCAAAAAACTAAAAACAGCATTTGTAAGACAACTGTGCAGCGAGCCTATTTAGACGTGAAGCACATAAACACTATTGTCAGCTCATATGACAGTCTGTATCAAACTGCCATTGGAAAGCATTTAGATACGTGTTTCAACTGGAATAGCCCCTTGACCTGTTTGAACTTTGACCCGGTACAGACACTATACAGAAAATAACTGTGTACAGCACCAAGACTTCTGAAATCATTAGTTTCACAAATTTATCATGTATATTATTCAAACATAGACACTGGAACTGGAACCCAGTGTCTGTTTCAAAATTAAACCAAGTCATTTATTCAACATTTAATTTAAAGCTGTCTATATTTATATTTGTTAATTTATATATAAATTGCTATTGCACATCATTCAATATAATCATAGTTTAATTTGTATTTGAAACTAACAATAGTTTACAAATTAACTGTATAAGGGCCCCAAATTAGTGAAAACTACACAAAAATTAACAAATTCAATATCACTTTACCTCCAACTATTTTACAAAAATCAAAAATCAGAATATGTGATTAAATTGGTCAAACAAAACTTATAGACAAATAATTTGATTAAGTAAAATTTAATTGAGACAAATAAATCATATTTGAGAATAACAATGTTTTATAGATTTTTTTAAAGATTGTAATCAATATCATTAAAATGACAATAAAAAAGAAAGAAAGGTAAATAAATTGCAGAGCAATAAAATGTGCAAATACGTTGGTGCAAAGAAAGCATTTGTGCTGGGTACTTAGCATAAATCTAAAATAAAAATATCCTTAATGAAAAATTTTACATATTCAACATCAAAATAATTTATTCATATTTTATTTATGATAATTATATAATATAAACCACCTGAAACTAATAATTCTACAGTGTGCATTTGTTTTGAAAAGGAAAATGTATTTATTTAATCTTCAATAACTAATAATTTTGTTACTGCAAAAATAGATTTTTAGATTTCTTCCTACTTTAACTACACTCTACTGGATGAACACATATTCTAGAAACAAAGGGTGTTAGACTAACTAGGAAAATGTTGATAGAGATTCTATGAATAAATTATAACTTTGGATATAAAATTGCCATATAACTGGATTAGTGAAGACACTAATCTAAGTTTGGTGCCTTAAACTGGATTAGTGGAGATACTATGCTAGGTTTGGTTATTAACTAAATGGTGCAAAATTGCAATTTCAGTTGCAGTCAGGCACACAACGGGACAATTTATAGGAAAATGGCTGAGCTAAATATGGGTTAGTCAAATACATTCTACACAAAAGGTCAAGTTAGTTAGGTATTGACTTAATTAAACTGGTTTAAGAGGTCAAAGCAGCAAATCTATGCTAAAGAATTGAGTGCATTTTACACAAATTTCTATAAAAATTGTTAGATCTATTGCTGAAGAATGTCAAGTATTAAGGATCTGATAATAGCAATTTAATGATCTATAAATATATCACATTCTGTTCTTAAATTAAAAAGGTACTTTAATTGAAAGCAAATTATATTCTATAAATAAATGAACAATTGTATCATTGTGATTTCTGCATATAGACAAATGGCTATTCCAGTTGAAATCCATACACCCCTATTGAATACATTACCTCTATCTCCCACACAGGGGGTGTAGATTTCAAATAAAGTCACCCATTTAGGTAACACCATTTGATATGCACACTCCTATATGGAAGAGCCGGAGGGAGAGTATGGTCATGTCTTTATAGGGGGTGTATGGAATTCAACTGGAATAGTCCATTATGATAAATCATCAGAGCCAGTGAAGTGTGTGATGCAATTAGCTAATCACAGACAGTGATGATAGAAAAACTGCTTTGCATTCCAAAAAAGTTGAATTATGTCAGCCTCTATTGTGGCTATCTTACAAAAAGACTGATTTTAGTTATCTAAGATTCGTCACTATGCCATCATCAAAATGATAAACAATATTGGGTTAAATATAATATTATCTTGGGTTTAAATGAAAGAGATACAGAATTTATGGATCAGCAAACTTAAGAATTATGGAATTTTAATGAATTCTAAAATATTTTTACTGACATTTATTGGTTTGTGATCTTCTCTTTTAAAAATTATCATTTGCTTGTATGCAAATGTTTTCTCTGAGCAATTGTTTGTTTGTCAATGTTTTATCATTTGTTTGTTTGTAAACGTTTTCTCTTAGGATTATTTGTTTGTTTGTGAATGTTTTCTCTTAGGATCATTTGTTTGTTTGTGAATGTTTCCTCTCAGCATCATTTGTTTGTTTGTGAATCTTACCTCTTGCTATTCTCAAGACTCTCATAATACGTATAATGGTTGGATTGATAGGGATTACATCTGATTCCATCTCTTCCAGGACGATGCCTACTAGTGATAGAACCACTATTAACATATCTAACTGATTCCATCTGTACAGAAAAGCAACAACATGGTTGATGGTGTAAGAGACTGCTCAATACAAGGATGGGTTTGTGAATATGACCTTCCAACAATCATATGCGAAGTTTGTCGCAGGTTTGTCAAAACTTTGAACGTAAGTATTTTTGCATTCATATAAAACCAATTTAGTCGTAAGTAAAATCTATGACAAACCCCGACACTTGCTTCCATCTTCTTACACTTCTTTATTACAACACGCATGGACAACTCACTGCTAATTAGTTTAAATTAGGGGTTGCAAAACATTGATTTCCAAGCAAATTTATGTTTTTACAGCTAAAAGTCATCTGGGAAATATTTGAATTGTCATTAATTAAATCATGTCAACCAGAACTTGAATCACACGTTTTGGTTAGATATTATCACCGACATTGTGGTCATTGTTGTGTTTGTAGGTCCACAGAGCAAAGATCAACATAAAGTCATAATTCATGACTTTATGTCCTCCATGAATTATGACTTTTATGTCCTCCTATAAAACTGCATGTTAAACAGCCAAAATAACCAGTAGGGTTTTTTTTTCACTTTACCTTGTTAGTTTAGCTCAAAATGGACAGAAACCACCCTTCCTGACAATTATTACAAGTATTATTTCAGCATTTTGAGTATAGAATAACAAATTGAAAATTTGAAGGAAATGGTACATTATACTTTGATCAGCTCGTAATCGGCAGGCTTTATAACATCACAGATTAATATCAATATGTTTTATTTTGAGGATTGTCTTATGGCATCTTGCCAGAAGCATAATAATTTATTCATTAAGTCATAATACTTTGCCTACTTTCTTTAACATGCAAATATAGACCATTCAGGTTAACTATATCACTTTTAACGGCGGTCTACTTTTTGGCGTAGTGATAAAAACCTAACAATTCCCGCCGATTACGAGCTGATCAAAGTATAAGGCTTTAATTAAAATAAAATAACAACCATGCCACTTACTTCTCTTTGAAATATCTTTTAAACCCAAGAGCAACGATTTTGACAAACGCTTCTATAATGAATATGGCCGTGAAAATGTAATTGAGATATTGCATGATTACTTGCAGAACCTGAAAAAGAAAGAACGCTCATTATAGATTGCATCATCACTGATACTAGGATTTCAAGCATGCTCATATGTCAGTATTCTTTAAGAACAGTTCTAAAAATGCCCTAAAAATGCATGGGTTTGGCCCTTGTTTCCAAAAATTGACCAAATATTGAAATTTGAAATTGATTTTTATTGCCAGTTAGAAATAACTAATAACGCATTAGGAGTTAGCTACCATTCATTTGGCAAAACAAGATAATAACGTTTTAATCCACAAAAATTAGCGCTGTATTTTTCTTAAATCAGGAGTAGACCTCACCCATTGCTTAAAATAGGGAACAAATTTAACATAGTTATTGAATCAATCATTTGTAAGAGGCACTACAATGCTGGTTAGTTAGTGTAGACTTACTGAACCCCTACACTATAGTGTGTCTTGTCTCAAGTTGAGAGTTGTGGCAGACTCAAATCGGCGAGTTTACGTGGTTGCATCGCCAGCTTATGGACAAATCGCCTTTCTATGCATATACGCCATGCACGATTCGCTTAGTGTGCGCATTTTGAATCTGTCACTAAGAAATCCAACATGGTGTTACTCTCAACTTGAGACAAGACAAGACACAGTATAGAGCTGTTCAGTTGATAATATTACCTTAAAATACTGAGAAGCATTCACTGATCATGTGAATGAAAATTTCACTAATGACATGGATTCGCAATTTAAATATATATCATTTTCATGAAATTTACATGTTGGAAAAATGATAGTGTTATTTTTCAAATCGCAACAATTTTCTGCCAAGAATATATTAAGTTAGTTAAGTTAGCTCAATCAATAAGGCGCACGACAATGGTGCAAGAGATTGCAGGTTTGAAACCTGACGGTGGTTTAGTACGCTCTTGGGGGAAATTTAGCTTGAAATTCCCCTGGACACTTCGCCTTGTGTCTGTGTGTAGCGCACTATATAAATCACTGCACTTTTTTATTGAACTTTAAGTACTTATCACATCCATCCCATAATACTTACCAGGGACATCCCATAATGCTCCAATGCCATGGATATAACATTGAGGAAGATGATCCCAGCGATGGCTAAATCAAAATACTTGTTGATGACAAAATCATGGACCTTGAGACGGTATGGAGAGTAACTGCTATAGTATGGGATCACTCGTGCTTCTGTAGGTAGTATCATTATGTAAAGACAGATAGAAAGACGTCCAGACAGAGTGACAAAGAGAAAGACAACAGTCAGAGAGACAGACATATGAGGGCAGACAATGACATTGATATATCCACAAAAAGATAGATATTTTGACAGACACATGAAAAACAGAGACAAACATATATGCAGACAGAAGCAAAACAAGGAATAAAAGTTGACAGAAATAAAGACAAATAGCAGTGAAAAGATATAGACAGAGAAAACAGGACAAGAAAAATAAGAAAAAAGTTAGAAACAGTGCAATGTCATATTATCATAAATATATGCTTAAAATGTGTCAGTGTGGGTTATATGAGTAAATATATTGAATAAATATTTGATAATGGGTTCTATATTACAAGAATATCTGTTTTAAGTCAATAAAAAAGGTATTATATAATTTAATTGGTTGAAAATGCTATATGCTTCCTACACTGGAATAGGCATGAGAGGGGTTGTAAATATTTAATTTATGATGAACCGAGCATGCTTAAATTACAAAAGCTAGATATATGTTAGCAATAGATAAAATGTTTTGAATTAAAAATATACAAATATATAAGCGAGGGTCATATAAAATCTAAATTTGTTAAGAGTATGATAGATACAATAGACCTTAATAGCAATAAATAAAGATGGGCCAAATGCAGGACCTTGTGGAATGGACTATGTAAAGTATTGCCTTGCAAACCCACAGTCTTGATGTAATTGGGGACTGATTTACTCATTTACTCAAGTACTAATTAAGACCCTGCTTACACTAAGAAAACATCACCACAATGGACTATTCCAGTTGAAATCCATACATCCCAGATGTAAGACATGACCTGAATCTCCCACACAGGGTACAGACTTAAATGTAGTCACCTGTTCAGGTAACCCCATTTGAAATTCACACTCCCTGTGTGGAAGATTCAGGTCATGTCTTCCATACTGGTGTGTGGATTTCAACTGGAATAGTCCAGTTCAATTCTGATCTCAAATTCAATTGCGACAGAGAATTAAATTAATTTGAGTCAATGGTTGTTTAGTAGGCCTAACAGTCATATTTGGGTTAATGTGAAGTGAGCTTTAATTTTTCTTCAGCAAAATCAATGCGAATGAGGGTTTATAGCAGCAAGATGCAATTCAAATAAATGACTAACTGATGCTCTTATAATAAGCAAAATTTGATAGGGACATAATTGACTAATGACTGCACCTGTTTACACAATTATACTTGGCACCGAATTCAATAGTGTGAGTCTAAATAACAACTTTATCCCAGTGTAAGCAGATCTAAAGAAGGTACAAACTTCATTACAATATATACCTACAGACTTGTGACCTAATGTTGCTATTTCCTTAATTACAAATACAAATTGGTATTTCTAGTATTTAACAATTGGTATTTCTAGTATTTAACATTACAAGAATGGTTTGCTTGGATTATACAAAATGGTCAGGTCAAAAAAGATGAATAATGAATAATTTATGCAAAATGTATGCTAATTTTACCTCAGCCTTTCACTACGCAAAGATTTCTCAAATACTACTATCACATAACTTTACTCAATTATCAACTACTTCCATCAGCAGTGACAGTGTTGTTAATCTATACACACGCTTAAATTGTAAACTTTCTTCAAGAATCAAACATCGGCTGACATGACCTTTCACCTTTCATACAATGACCTGACCTTGTGGCTAGCTTCTCAAAGTGACCTCTGACCTCTGACTCAGCTCTTGATGATATTAAACATCTTTTCATTTGTTTCCTTTCAATCAATCCAGGTGTGAAAGCAGCAGTGACAGCTCACCAAAAGAGCACATATGATGAGTGGAACGAACATACAAGTATCAGCTAACATCAAAACTACATGTCAACATGCTCTAATTTTCACTCATTAAATAAACTGCGTAATAACAATGGACAAAGCATATGAGAGCGTGAATGCAGTGTGTGCACACACTGACATGCTATACCATGCTTAACAGCAAGTGCAATCAACAGAAAAGCCACATCAAGGTACAGAATTTGGCACCATTTGTCTAGTGCAGAATTTGGCACCATTCATCTAGTGCATAATTTGGCACCATTTATCTGATACATACCACTTACTCCACTGAAAGCTATCTTGCATGAATGCCAATGTCTACACATTTGAGGCCAAACATGAAATAATAAAAATGCACCAAACTCTAAAATTTTCATTTCTCTTTTTCTTTCTATTTTTACCTGAAATTCTACCTGAATTTTTCTGTACTGGAAACCTCTAACGTATCAACTTTACGTTCTAATAACTAGACATGAAATTCTTTTGCTCAAAATTCTTCTCGCCATCTTTGCTAAGCTATTAAAATGATGGACATTATCATGCAATGGGCAATTTGCATCCTTGCTTGTAGTGCAAAAATTAAAATTAAATTATAACTTTTTATTTATCCTTAACCCTATAAGCCAAATGCGCACATTAAAGCGGCAGGCGGGACTGAAAGCACAAGCTCTTTGTGGCATGATAACCGACAATAACAAACAGCTGCGCTGCATGCAAAATAAACTATACAATAATTTTTAGCTGTACGTTGAATTCTGATTAAACCTAGTTAATTCTGATTAAACGTAGTTAATTTACAAGGTTTAGGATAAAACAGCCTATTTCAGTTGAAATCCATACACCCCCTATGGAAGACATGACATTAATCTCCCTCTGACAGCTAATTTTTGACCATTTTCATCAAAAGTTTGCTCCCCTCGAAAGTTGCCTTGCCCGCTTTTGCACACCTTCTGAAAAAGTGCTGGCTACGTCACTGTCTCGCACACATGAGGTGAAAATATGGCATCGTGTCTTTCATAGGGGATCAACATATTTCAACTGGAATAGTCCAATACTATGAACCTCTTACCAAATCGTCACAACGACTTTTGATATATTTTTTTACGTAGCTGTGATTTGTCAAATTTCACAAGTCGTTTTCAAAATTGACTCACAAAATTAAACCATATTAAGCCTATATTTGTATGTAGCAGTCACTATTAATTTATTGATTATATTTAAGAAACAAGTGGTTATCAAAACTAGTATTTTCCGCTATAAATTACTGAATTAGAAAGGCAACTGTCACAGGTATCATATATTATGTGAATCGTAGGTTTATCTACCATAAGTCAGTTTGACCAAAATTCCTTTCCACAAAACAATAAGCATATTGCATAAAAAGGAGATAGATTAACCTCAGAGCTTTATCTATTGTTATGCTATACGTCTATTATATACCAGAGGATGTTTAAAGACATTCCCACAACCCAATGGGGTTTCTGACCTTGTATGTCTGGCTTTTGTACACATGTGGTACATTTGATCATGCCTTGCATTGGAATTGTGTGCAAATATCTGGTGTTTTCATCCTATTATTTAACATTCATAACATCGAGACTTAGGAATAAAATTAATGCAGTGGGACAATATGAATGTTTCCTGTAAGAAAATCAAATATCAGTCCTAAGTCTCAACTATTAGCTCGTTGGCTGCAGTTTTAAAATTACCATTTTGTGTGTGTGGCAATGGGGACTTTGCCTTTAAAATTAGGTTATATTGATCAAATTTCCCAATCATAGTGCATTGTAGGAATGCCTTTAAGCCTCCTCTGATTATATACCTTGTGGGAAGGAATGTCAGTCAAACTTACTTTTTATAAAGAAACCCAGGATCCATGTAGAGGAGTCAACAGAACTCCCTTATAAATACATAAGCATTTAATAGTGCAGTCTAAATTTTAAAAAATACCCGAATTCAAAACTATTACCGTAATATTATATTAGTGTTTGAAGAAATATCTTGGCCAAATTGAAGTATTAGTATAACTAGAATAAGAAAACCATGCTAAATACTTATGTGTTTATATATAAATCTATTAATGTTTCAACTAATCACGCAATTACTAATTCTGAACTACATAACACAGATCCCCTTTGAAATTGTGATGGCTTTAATACTGCAAATTACAATCAACTTGCACTGCTCCAAAAGTATAGTAAGATTGAATTGAAACAAACTTTTTAAATTCTCAATATTAGTACTTTAAGACTGTTGTACAGTGCTTAATATTAACACTTTAGTAGAGAGACTGGGTTGGCAAATTACACTCAACCTGCACTGCTCCACAAGTATAGTAAGGTTGAATTGAAACAAACTTCTGTATACATTTGTTTCCATAAATATATCAACTTTGATGCTACTAAGTTTGATCAAATTTGACATTTTAATGAAAACCATCACAGACTTCACAGAAGACCTTTATATCAACTAATGGTTACCATGGTTACTGTATGTTTGTAATAACTAGTTATGAATAAGACTGACATGTTTTATGAGACATCAATTATGATCTACACACACTATTTCAACAGTGATAGTAAGCTCTTCATGTGAATGCAAGATATGGGGGTTAAAGATAGGCTCCAAGACTTAATGCACAGACTATTACTTGGACACAGGGTTTAATTGTTTTATTGATATCTGATTTGCTGTTGATTGTGTCACCTGTGTCATGACATGTCATTCTGCATCAGTTATCATGAAATTAACAAGTATAGTGAATCAACAGTTTGACTTTGAAAGCATATTGCAGCACAACTTCAAAATTTGTGCTAGCAGATTCACAATGAATTAACAGACTCTTGCATTCACATTTGAATTGCAATCAGTTACAGTAATGTTATGAGGGGGTACTGTGGGTTGTACAAGGGGGTCAAATAGGAAGGGGTCATGTCAAAGGTCATGCATGCCTTATAGAAGCAAGAATACATTGATAGAACTTTGGACAAAAAAGGTTGAAAAAAGTTTTTAATTCTTGTAATATAAATAGGAAGTGTGATGAGATGAAGGTAGAATCACTGGGATGTTTTTGGTGATAATCAGCACATGATTATGATGTGATGACCATTAAATGACTTACCAATGAAGTACTGCAAAACACTTAAATTTCACAGGTACTTTATTTCACAAATTGAGAAAAAGCAGGATTTTTTAGGGTTTTTAATTCTTGAATCCAGAAGATTTACTGTTAGTTTCAATGTAAAATTTTATAATTTGCGGGGAATTTAATATTGCAAATTTCAGGTCCTAACGAAAAATGCGAAATTAAATACCTCGCGAAATTTAAGTATTTTACAGTATTTGGTGATATAGTAAATGGCTTGATGGTTGTATACCATTGATAAGTCATTTAGTGACTTTGATGATTATCACTGTTAGTTCATTTGGTGATCTGATCACATTTCGGGGATAACTAAATGATTTGATGTTTATCACAAATATACCATTTGGTGATTTGATACCAACTGATTTGATTTTGGAATTAATTGATGATGGTCACTTTTAGGGAAATGATTTGACATGATTTTTGGTGAGTAAAATGATAAGCTGCAATAAATATATTAGATGATTGCAATTTAATATTAAAGAATATCGTCAAATGAACTGTCTGTTCTTTATTGGGTGAGATCTTTCAGTGTTTCTATTCTTTATTGGGTGAGGTCTTTCAGTGTTCTAGACATGTTGGAGATGATTGACTTAAAAACAATCACTTACAACAGAATTATAACAATGGCATGTATCTCTAAAGGATTTGTCAAATTTGTGTTGATAAACATGAATTAAACATGCTTCTTTTGTCAGCATTCTTTGATTGATGTAATTATTAAACGTCATCAGCAGTAATAGTGACAAATAGTTGCAATAATTTGGATGAATGACAAAAACAAAAAATAAAATAAAAATAAAAATATCTTCTGTTAACTTCTTTAATCTATGGAAAGAATATGATGATGAGTGGTACTTTTGTACAAAATTAATTTCAATATTAATTGGAATAATTAAAAGTGTAAATTAGATAGCAGTAGAAACGCAGAAAAATGTTTTATGGCAAATCATAGAATTTGTGTACATGCAACTATTTACTATGCAACAATTGGGCTAAGCCATTTAAAGTCCACATTCCCTCTGGGGTAGATTGTGGAAATATCTTCCACAGGGGGAGTATGAATTTCAAATGGAATAAGCACATTAACCAACTCACTCTGTGGAAGATTCAGGTTGAATCTTTCTCAGAGGATGTATGAAGTTTAAACGGAGTTGCCTAATGTGTTCATTCTATTTGAAATTCATACTCCCCCAGTGGGTGATATTTCTAACATCTTCCACAGGGGTAGTGTAGATTTTAAACGGAATAGCCCATTTATACTGAACATGAAGATTGAAGGTGGTTTTGTGGAATCAGTTTGTTTTCTGTGCAGAATAAATGTTTGTTGTTATGCCATTTTATACAATATGTGACAGAAAGACAACACAAGGGTAGAAATGATTTGGTGTCAATTTCACATAATAACTAAACACAGCAATTCAACTTGATGGTGGACATCAACAAAGATTTGAACCCAAGGACAGAGTTGTTCATATATTGCAGATGAGATCAATACCAGCTAATTTCACAATTTAATCTATGATCTCGATTATGCTATTCTATCAACACACAGTTATTCCCCTGATATGCTTGTACACACACATGACCTTTGTATGTTTTGGGTACCCAACTCATACTCCACAAGTTGAGGTCACTTTCTGATCTATTAGTATTGTATAGAGGTTATTGAACTATGGCACTGGAATGAGACCTTTTAGATTCATAATGTTATTCCGCTGACTGAGATAAATAAAAAATTATTTCATGTCAACTTGGTCCACATTTGTGGTACATAATCTCTCTACTTTAGATATATGATATATGATGTGGCAAAACAGCTCCCCATCATGCCTTGGTGGGTGAGGCAAGAGCTGTACCGCTAACAAACTCTTTAAATGCACAATACATCAAGAACAACAATATATCTAAATACGTCAAATTGAACCACACTGGTTGACGCTTTTACGGACTGGCATATAACCAGTCTGGACGTTCTAATGGAGAAAAAGAGTGTGTGGTCGTTGAGATCATTATCCTGATTGGATGAGTAACAATTCCAAAAATGCTGACTTAACATTAATATGTATTCTTTGTGTCTGAATTTTAATTCACAAAAACACAAAAATAGATTTCCTGCTGCCCCTCTGGTTTGACAGGTTCATGGAACAACAAAAATCCCAACTCTGTCCTTGGTACTAACATGAAGCAAACAAAACAAAAAACAATAACAGGGATTTCAAGACCTCACCCAACAAAGTGAAAATGTTCAATATTACATGTTGAATTCCATGAGCACTACTGTCTTTCTTACAGTGATATAATAATCTTACAATGCCTTTGATTGGTTGATTACATGATACAATCAACTGAGTAACCAATCAAAACAGAGCTTTTAGATCTCTTAGCACCTTCATATCATCCTTACTGGCCGTTTTTTACAGTTTCTCTGATTGGCTCAATACATGATATAGCTCTCTTTGTAACTATTGGTAACCAATCAAAATAGTTCTTAGAGGCCAGGAATTCAGTCAGCAGTGCCCATGGAGTTCATTATTACTTGTTAATCTTGGATGGATGGTATATACCAGCACAGCATTCTTCATGCTGGTACCTTAAATGATCATCATGAGTTAAAATGTTAAATTGAATGAAAAGCCAGAGAGAATGAGGAATATTATGTATATCATTGAGACTAAATTTGCTTGAGTCATAGAGGACTGTGAATTGCATCTATTTTGGATGAGTTGTTTCATTGTTTTGTCATAATACTAATAGGCCTATAATAGGGGCTAGCAACTTCCAAATCACCTGCATTTTCCTCCAGAAATAAGCTCAATAAACCAAAAACTATAACAACTTTTGAAATTGATGATGTTAAAAATCTATTACAGGGGCATAACATGGGAAATTTAAATCAAAATGCTGACTGATTTGTTTACTTAAGATAAAAACATGAGTTGTCAAGAGAAGGGAAAAAGTGGTAGACCCTAAACCTCTCACAAGTGTCTCCGTGGCCAAATATTTTTGAGTCATAAGTGTGAACTATCTTATTTTGTAATTCTTGGCTACAAACAAATATATCAGGGATTAAATCAGAAAAGACAAATCAAAACTTGATGTGAATATATTTTAATATCCACGTCCACACAACCCATCCAGAAGATGTTATAGCAATTCACAGTAATAGCATATAATAGAGGCAATAGCGAGAAATAAGAGAAGCTAGGCACAAATTTGAAATCCAATACAAACCCTCCTCTACAGTGCCACATTTTATACTTTGTCTGGCTTTCTCAATCTTCAGCTTCCTCTTCTCCAGTCTCTCGGCAAACTCCTGCTCTTCCTGCTCCACACGACACTTGTGAAAGTTTTCCACAACAACGCCGACAAACATGTTGAGGACGAAGAAACCGACGATGAGAAGGAACGAGATGAAGTAGAGGATAAGCCACTCGTTGTAGTCACGGATTGGCTGAAAATAATAATGCGCAAATAATAAGTGCAATGATTGGCTGGAAATAAGAACAGGCAACGGGCTATTCCAGTTGAAATCCATACACCCCTATGGAAAACAAAACCTTTATTTCCCACACAGGGAATGAAGATTTCAAATGGAGTCACCCATTCAGGTAACCTCATTTAAAATTTACACTCCCTATATCACATACTCTTTAAAAAAATGTGAAAATGTGTTTTTTTAATGATGTTTAGATTTATGATTTAGCAATCACTGATAAAGCCTTTAATGGGCTATTCCAGTTAAAATCCACACTATCCCTGTGGAAGATTTGGAAACATCTTCCACAGGGGGAGTATGTTTTTCAAATGTAACTGGTCAGGTTTAATTATTTTGAAATGCACACTCCCCGTGTTATGGCTTTACCCATGTCTTACACAACTGGAGTGAGTATTTCAAATGGAAGTTACCCAATTGTCTATTGTATTCAAAATTCATACTCCCTCTGTGGAAGACTTTAGCTAAATCTTCCACAGGGGTAGTGTGGATTTTAAATGGAATAGCCCAATGCCTTACCTGTTGATCTATGCCCACAGCATCAATACCATTGTACATAATCTCAACCCAGCCATCACGAGATGCTAGAACAAACAGCGCCATCAATGCCTGCAAGAAATCAAAATGAAAAGAAATCATTATATGTAATTAGAATTAGATGTGGTGACTGAGAGTGTTTACACATGTTGGGAACTAGAACATTGAAAGGCTTGAAGTTATACAGCAAGACCATTTCACATGTTAATAGCTATATTGTCCTATATTGATTTGGCATGTTTTAAGAGCACAGGACATCACGGTCAACTACCTTGATGTCCCATGTCATTTTTAGGTGACACCTTTATGAACAAAAACTTTTTCAGATTTTTCAGATAACCCCTGAAATGACCCCCTATGTCCACCTGGGGAGAAAAAATGTGGTGCCTTATCTGGATTCACACATACCTATCCTAGATGGTCAAATTTATACTACTGGTTGACCCATTTATAATTGATTGCATGGATTAGCCTCGCATTAAGTTCATACCATAGACTAATATAGACTATTCATCAACGGTAAAGTAAAGTAAAGTAAAGTAAAGTAAAGTCCCAGCATCACCTGTTAATGAGGGCCAATCATTCCATAAAGTGCAAGCGATGAAACTGCTATGCACATACCCCTCTATCGCATAATATCAGAGGCGGATTTAAGGGGAACAAATGTTCTCATTTCATGTTAAAGTATATTTTATGAATTCCTTGTTGTTATTGCATTTTTATCTCATACTGTATCACTTTTGTGTACTATTATACTAGGTTATACTGTATTATACTATGAATATTATGTTTTGTATTGACTGAGGGCCTGCTTGGAAAGCAGTGCTGGTCACTGAAGTTGTTACCCTCAATAAAGAAAGAATAAACTAAACTAAATGGTGCACGACCCCCCTAATTTTTGCAATGCAGTGCTGTACCCCCTAATTTTGGAAGAGCGGTGCCTGACTTCGTGTGGGCATGCCCCCCTGAAAATTCCTGGATCCTCCCCTGAACACAAACATGCAATGCTGGTGATTTGGCAGACACAAACAATCAAACTTCATGAATATGTCAGAATTCAAAGCATACAAAGCTTGAGGACTTTGGCCGGTGGTGTATAGTCTGTACATTTTCTAGTCTATGGTTCATACATACCTGTCCTAGATGGTCAAAGTTGTACTGCTGATTCAACCATTGATTGCGTGGATTAGCCTCGCATTGAGTTCGGTTCCTGATCATGCGGATATCGGGTCCATCACAATAGAAAAATTTTCCTTTGAAGAGCTAAGCAAAGAAATATAAAATAACATAATAGATAAAATCATGTATGAATGTGTATGTAGAGACTCTTTCAACCCTATGACATAACAGATATAACTAAGATAATATAATGCTATGTGTGATATGTGGAGAGCCTGTCAGCAGCGATAAATGCTTTTCTGCTTAAAGTAAGAAATACTGATATCATAGGTCACTTATTTGTTACATGTTATTAGGTCAATTGTGGAAATCTAGGGTGTGTGCTCCTGAAGCTGCAAAGTCCCAGAGTTGTTGTTAAATGGTTTATGGAATGATGTGGGGTTGTAGTGGTTATCGACAACCTGTAAAGTGTGCTGAGGCTTGTGGATCAATGTCTAGGCATTGTGCCTGTGCCTAGAGCACTAGAAATCATTGCACTTTACTATTACTATTACTATTACTATTACTATTACTATTACTATTACTATTATTATTATTATTATTATTATTATTATTATTATTATTATTATTATTATTATTTTAAACTGTTTGGATGTGATGAACCCAGCTCAATAGTATCGGTTTGAACATGATCATTGTTTATGCCTTTATTCTGATCAAATTATGCCAAATTTCTACATAACATAATCTAATGTCCAATTAATTTCACTTACTTGTATTCCTAAAATACCAAAGATAACAAAGAATGTGCAACAAATGATGACAATATTTCCAATAGGTTTGAGAGATGATAGTAATGTCTGCACTACAAGCTTGAGACCAGGAGCTCTGCTTATCACCCTGTGATATAAAATAAAACAACAGTATATTAATAACAAAGAATGTGCAACAAATGATGACAATATTTCCAATAGGTTTGAGAGATGATAGTAATGTCTGCACTACAAGCTTGAGACCTGGAGCTCTACTGATCACCCTGTGATATAAAATAAAACAACAGTATGTTAATAACAAAGAATGTGCAACACATGATGACAATATTTCCAATAGGTTTGAGAGATGATAGTAATGTCTGCACTACAAGCTTGAGACCTGGAGCTCTGCTGATCACCCTGTGATATAAAATAAAACAACAGTATGTCAATAACAAAGAATGTGCAACACATGCATGACAATATTTCCAATAGGTTTGAGAGATGATAGTAATGTCTGCACTACAAGCTTGAGACCAGGAGCTCTACTGAACGCTCTCTGGATACCAAAGATTTGTGGACTGTATAACAATGCTAGCATTATTATAACATTATATCCTAGAAATAGAAAAGTACACAGTCCAACACACATGCAGACAGACAGACAAACATACCTGAGTGGTCTTAGTGTCCTCAGCAATCTGAAGACTCTCAAGATGCCAAAGATCTGTGGACTACTTGATGACACCAGCGAGATGAGAACATCTATCCATGATATGCCTACCAGACATCCATCCATGATATTCCAGCCACTATGTAAGTATGCATGTTTACCAATGAAGAACCCCTTGGCTAAGACTTTAACAAGCATCTCCAGGGTGAAGATAGCCATGAAGATGTAATTGGCAATGTTGAGAAACTTGCGCTCCTGGATTTAGAGAAACAATTAAGAGGAATACATTGGGTGCATGTATAAAACATACGTACCTATCTCAACATTTACAAATGTAATGTTAAATCCGTCAGAGTTTTGGTTGAGCAATGGGCTATTTAACTTGATGCGCATTTTCCATAGCTCAATGTCACATAACAAAAATAACACGCCCCAATAAACTTTCCCTCCCAATATCTTTTCTATCCATCCCCATCACCTGCAAATCCTGCCGCTTTCCTCCTACCCCTCCTACAACTCTTGTCCTACCCCCCTCCTCCTACTACCCTTCATACCCTTCCTCATACACCTCTAATGCATTGCCATAGTTTTCTTACCAAACTGTCATCTCCAGTATAGGCCTTTCCAAAGCTAATGGCACCACAGAATTGAAGAAAGACAACCTGGACTCCCTATACTAGCACATACAATCGCACCGTCAGCTATGGGGAGAAAATTGGGGGTATTCCGGTCCTTGCCGACAGTGCGCGTAGATGAACGAAAACAATTCTGCGTCTAATCTTTAGCATCCTGGTATCGTGTGCAGGTAGCATTAAGTGCGTCTCTCAAATGCCCCATCATCCATGTCGCTCTTACATGGCAAAGATTGCCTCGAGCGCATTCCCAGGGAAACTGAATACCCCCAATTTTTGCTCTATGCCTGTATCAAGATGGCAGCCGAGTCCCGATTCTCCTTCTCTAATTCTATGAATGTCACACATTTGGTAAACATGATGGCAAGAATGGTGTAATCAAACCACTGGGCTATGTAGGGGGTTAGGATTAGGGTTAGAGTTAGGGTTTTCTTACCAAACTATCAGGTTTGATAGCAGGCCTTTCCATAGCTAATGTCACACAGTTGGTAAAAATGATGGCAAGAATGGTGTAATCAAACCACTTCTGGGCTATGTAGAACTGAAGTTTGTGACGAAATCTAAAAAATGAAAATATGCAATGGCAACATTTATAATAAATACATACGAGTACAACAACAATGTTTATTCACGAGTTGAGACCTACTGAATAGAGTTTCTAGCCCAATAATTTTGGTATATTCAGTTTTATACAAAATAAACTAGCAATCAGAACTTCGATATTTCAAGTGATTCTTTGCCCTGGATGAAAGTGTCCAATTTGTACATGTCACATACTAAGTGTGTACGCAGTGTACTGCACACACATTAATGTTTATGGACAGCATTGTATGCTGTGCATTTGTCACAGAGCTACAAGCGAGTTGAGTGTTCTGCCAGGGCCAAGAATTCCAACTTGAAATATCTATAGTTAGCTGCTGGCCTTTACTCAACAACATAAGACTAATCAACAACACAAGACTACATAATTCATACCTCTCCTTTTTCTTTAATTTTGCTTCATCTTATACATTGAATTAGCATCCACTTTGCTCAATTGGTGAGGCACTATAACTAGACTCTGGTGTGCGAGTACTCAACAATACGAGTTTAACTGTTTGAGCCCCCGCTGTATCTATTCGTTTGAGCCGCCGCTGTATCTATTCGTCTACTCGTTCAAAACTCAGAGTGCTGCTCCTGGCTGTGATGGTTATTATATGTAGGCTGAATAGGGTTCTGTGTCTGTATAGAGGTGCATCCCAGTATGATGCTAAATAGTATATCTCTTGGTTGTGGGCCATATTAATTGGCAACTTTCTGTAAAGCGCAATGACCTTAAGTAATGCACTAGTGAAATTCCATAGCCGTGGAGTGGCTGCTTCCTGGCTTGATCTGCAATCGATATTTTTTAAGGACGTGTACAGATGAAGCAAGTTATTGTTTGCTGTATCAAGCCCAGGTAGACATATTATAAATCCTGTTCCATCAATCTAACATTCTGCTGCACTGCCCCCAACTTGGGACAGGCAGTGGTGGCTTGAGCACTTTGGTCCCAGGAACCCTCCCTCTCCAGTGCAGCTACTGTTGATATCAGGGAATCACATTACAGTAGTGGCTACTCCCTTCTATCAGACCAGGAACTGTCGGTATAAGGTGGCTTTTTTATTAGTTTGGGAGTAGTTCCCACAGTTATAACCTTGCATTGCAGTCACACTTACTTATTATGAGGTGATAGTATATAGAGTGCGTATTCCTCTCTTGTCTTGAAGCACCCCTTAGGCTCTGGTAAAAACTTTGTGCAGTCGCAATTCTAAATATTACCAAAGAAAACAGAACACAAGAATAATAAGCTTACAAAGAATTTCATCATGTGCAATAAACATTCATTCACCACTGTTATAAATCTCAAATATCACTCACTGCACAAAGTAAAATTCTGTTACTGACGCTTCTTTCTATTATATATTCAATTCAAATACAGTAAGCCAAAGAATTAAGGTACCAGTTGGGTTTATCCTTGTATATCCTAAATAAATACAAATATGTCAAAATTTAAACAAACAGCCAATACCTGTACTCTTTAGCTCCGATTTAAGACTTTATTCTTTGTTGAAATTGGTTGAGAACTAAAGAAAAAGTGATCTAAAACCTAATGAAAAAACGAAATCAAAAGTTGCACTTTTGTCAATGAAAGCACGACGCTAGTTGTTCACAAACGCTTTGTGTACAAATCAATAGGACATTCAATGGAGCAAAGTGCAACATTTAAATTGGCATTTCCTTGGGTTTTTGGATCGCCGTGTCTTTATTTCTTGAACAATATCAACGAATGAGATCTTAAATTCGAGCTAGAAGATGCAGCTATTGGCTGCTGGTTCCAATTATGACATATCTGTCTTTGTTTAGGATATACTGAGGTGAACATAACTAGTAACTTAATTTTTTTGGCTTACTGTATTTGAAGCAATAATACTGCGCATAAACTTACAATCCTGAACACTGCAATTGTCATTTACTTTGGATGAATGTAAGCGACGATAACATGAACCTTGTTATCATGGGCTATTCCAGTTGAAATCCATACACCCCCTATGGAAAACATTACCTTTATCTTCCACAAAGGGAGTGTGAATATCAAATGGGTTATTCCTGACTGAGTGACCTCATTTGAAATCTACACCCCATGTGTGGGAGATTAAGGTTATGTCTTCCACGGAGGGTGTGTGGATTTCAACTGGGATAGACAAATCTCTCTGCAAATTTTGTGATTACATTGCCTATCTGCTATACAGCGATCAGACACAAACACTTATGAACTTCAGAAATGTATTAGAAAATTGGAAACTTTCCCCCCAAATCACATCAACAGGCCTGACCATACAACTATCTGTTTAACTAATACTCTTCATTTTGGATGATTCGAACTAAGTCTTTTTAATCGGTTTTAAACATTATTAGGACAAATATGATAATGTTCTAAATTACAATACACTCATAGTCAGTGTGTGCAGTTTAGCTTGTAGCACTAAAATTCATCACTGCATCACTATCCAAAATATTGGACCAGACTATCCTCTATGACACTGTGATCTCTATGGCATGATTAAGAATAGTAAAAACAAACCATCCTTTCGTTTATTCTCTAATTATAGAGTCTATAATTATATTACTATTCATATAATTTTTTGCAGAATTCCTTCTACAAGATAAGCGTACTGCTAACCGTCCAGCGCATATTATTTTCTACAAGGTCCTATGCACATGCTTGATGTCGTGCATGTATAGGCCCTAGTGGTTAAGGCATAAAAGGAACCTTGCAACAGATTATAGTAGAAATTTACCAATAGTACCAAAGAAAGAGAAATGAGAGACAGTATAGATGGGTTGAGTGACCTTACTCCACTGCTTTCATGTGGCGATTCCAGTATTTAAAAAAGGTGCAGAAAATTACAGTTTTAAGAATGTTACCTACTATATTTTGTTATAATTTGATGAAGTATAATCACAGAATGTTGGGGAATGTACAAACGGGGATAATTAAATGAATAAAGAGCATCAATGATATAATATTGGATGGCTGAGCATGATACCATAAGATATCGGATGAGTCATAAAAATATCGGACGAGCCAACGGCGAGTTCGATATTTGTATGACGAATCCGATATGTTATGGTATCATGCGAAATAAGCCATCCAATATTATCATTATTAGGTTTTCTTAACTCCTAATAACCCTGAAAACATAATAATGTTGTTTATCGGTCAGAACTCAATTCTATTAATGAACCCCTAATTTGTAACATTTTAACGATATTTTTGAGTTTGCTGGGATACATGTAGACTTGCAACAGTTCTGCAAACAGGCTCAAAGCTTCAATGTGATTCTGAACTAAAAACAGGTTTTTGGTCACTTCTGAAAAATATCTTCAAAACTCATTGAATAGATAACCAAATAATTTACACACTATTGATGGTTTCGCCTATCATGGTCAATAGGCATCATAACCAAATAATTTACACACTATTGATGGTTTTGCCTATCATGGTCAATAGGCATCACACTCCTTGCAGAGAACTTTTGCTTTGTCCCAACTGATGACGCAAGACATGTCAAAGAATCAATATGGATCAGGAGAAGAGGAACGTCATGAACAGAGACGAGGGGCCCACTACCTGAGTCATGTGTATGATCCTTTCCTGGCTGTAAATACACCCTCTACAGTCAGGATACGTCCAACCGGAAGTAAGGATCATCCATTATCATTCTGATGATGCCTATCGACCATGATAGGCGAAACCGTCAATAGTGAGTAAATTATTTGGTTTTGTTTAATGAAAATTTTCCTTAATCTTCAAAACTGTCTACTTGAAACATTAGAGTAATAATACAAGGAGTAAAGTGTAATACCTACAGTAAAGAGTAATACATAGTATAAAAGAGTAATACATAGAGTAAATAGTGATTCAAAGAGTACTACATAGAGTAATATCATAAAATATTTTAACTCTTTTTCAGCTAACAATGAAAGAGAAGAGAAATTCAAGTGAATATTTTGCAAAGTTTTTAGATATTATAGCACGATTACAATTAGAAGTAAACCTGAAAAAAAAAATATGAAAAATTTAGAAAAAATAGCAACTATTTACATTTATCAATGCAAATGAACCACAACCTGATGCATACATAAGCAGCTAATTTGCATATGCTTTGCATAATTGCTTGGGAACTTACCATTTTGACGAATAGGGGTGAGCATTGTGCAGAAGCAATACATTTATGTTGTGATGTGCGTATGGCATGCAGCGGCAATCAAACATGTGAAACAAAATACAATGGCAAAAATATTTCATGAATTGTTAGATTATTAATAAATGAAATTTATTAAAATTTACTAGTATGTAATGACTATTAAATGTAGTCTATATTAAATGATGGTGGTGCATGCACTTCATGGTCGTTTATAAAATCGTGCAGATACATTTCTTTTTTTAAGATTTAAAAAAAAATTTATTTCAAGAAAATGTCCAGCAAAATAATAACAAAAAGTCCAAAAATAATTTAAAGACCATTCAGGGGAAAAGCACATATACTGTAATGCATTCCCAACGTCCCATGAGACCTGAGACAACCCTTGGCTTTATAAAGATTTATTCTGAGAGAAAGATCAACTGGGCTACCGTAAAAACTCGATTGTTAGCATATGTGCTTACTATCGAGCGCTTTTAAAATTGTACCAAAGTACGGCGCTCTACCAACTGAGCTAATGGGGTTGAGACACAAATTTGCAGGTTACTTGATCGTAGATAACAATGTGTATCGATGATTTGCTGAAAACCCTTTACACTTTTGTGGATGGGGCTCTTCATGTTTGCATGTTTCAAAAGCGCTCGATAGTAAGCACATATGCTGACTATCGAGTTTTTACGGTATTCCATTTAAAATCCACACCCCTCTGGAAGATGGTCATTCCAGGTGGAATTTTTGTATTCATGTTATGTTGAATTCCAGCTGGAAGCTGTGTAAAATGTCACAATATTTTTAAACTTTGCACAATTTGACCCAAATGTCAAATTTTGTTTGGAATTCAAAATCTTCCCCATCTTTCTGACTGTTTTTTTTTTTTGGATAAAAATATGATTGGATCTAAAAAGCCAAACCAGCTGAATTCGATTGGAATTCCAGAATCTTCCTCATCGATTGGAATTCCAGAATCTTCCTCATCGATTTAAATTCCAAAATTTTCCTTATCAATTGGAATTCCAGAATTTTCCTGAAATTCCAGAATCTTTCTAATCAATTAGAATTTCAGAATCTTCCTCAATTGGAATTTCAGAATCTTCCTAATAAATTGGAATTCCAGAATCTTCCTCATCGATTGGAATTCCAGAATCTTCCTAATAAATTGGAATTCCAGAATCTTCCTCATCGATTAGAATTCCAGAATCTTCCTAATCAATGGAATTCCAGAATCTTCCTCCCATTTAGTTACCCATCGCATCAAAACACAGCAGTTGTCTTGAGAATGAATATTCCAGTTAAAATCCATACACCCCCTATGGAAGACACGACCTTCATCTTCCACACAGGGAGTGTGAATTTCAAATGGAGGCTACCTGAATGGGCGACTCCATTTGGAATGTATGGATTTCAACTGGAATCGCCCATTACAAATTCCTTACATTTCCTTATCATATTCTTTAATCTCTCATGCATATTTTGGATTATCTTTGAATGTGGATTTACGACAACAGATATGATGATCATATACTGCATGCAAGCAACATACCAAAGCAAACAAACAGACAAACAAGGTAAGCAAAGCACATTTAAAGCAAGAGGCGGATTTTCCAATTGGAATATTCCATTTAAAATCCACACTACCTCTGTGGAAGATGTTAGAAATATCTTCTACAGGGGTAGTATGAATTTCAAATGGAATGAACACATTAAGCAACTCTAAAAATCTTAGAGTAGCGTGGCCCAAGGGTTAAGGTCTTTGACTCTGGTGCAAAAGGTCCCCTGTTCAATTCCCGGTGGAGGCAACTATCAACAAATTTATTATCTGCTCTCTCTATTACTACATTTGAAATTTGCAGCAAATGACAAAGACCTCACAGTCAGTTCCAATCATGGTACCGCCTGGCTGTCTGTACACCCTACCTGGGGATCATGGGAGCTAACAGTGTCTGACATTGAATGATTTCCTCAGGTCAAATACAAACTTTAAAAGGATGTATTTTTAAGCTGTGAGTGAGATTTCAACCATTTTAAAATCATGACACTTTGAGGTGGTTTGGGTGGGTAGGCTACCAAAGGTGTGGTATTGTCAGTTCATGGACTGTAGTTTCTACAGTTCATGGTCAGTTCAGGGTTAGTGCTTTTCCAAGCTGGTTCTAATAACAAAACCCTACATAGCCACAATAACTATGCCCTAACTCATCCCTCTACACAGCAGGTCTAAATGACCAAAAATCACATGTAATATTATGCAGGTCAACTAACGTAAATGTTCGCCTAATGGCGCACCTGGGGTAAATTTCATATGCAAATAGAGAGCTTCCTCCTGAAATCCCAACAAGAATTAAGGTTCGGTGCCCTTATTTACTGGTGGCAATTTTATGTGAGGGCATTTTTAGGTTGTGCCTAAAATACCACTAACGTCAAGGGAGCCTATAGCGCCATTAGGCGAACGTTTACGGTATGCACTCTTGACTATGATGTTGCTCAGGGCCATAGCAAGTCTCAAGAAATTTGTTATGTATTTCTTTATAACATCACATTAATTTGGATATAAAATTTCACTTTGGCCACTCATGACCGCAATTCTTGATGGTGGCACATATAATTTTGAGCTTACTAAGGCACCAATCTTGCTTATATGCAAGTAAAATTTTGAAACGACCCACAACTAATTGCACCAGAATTTTGATCTTTTTTGCCAAAAACTGAAGAACTAAGCATCAGCAATAGGTCAAACTATACTTTTTAAATCGTTATGATGAGATGACTGGCGTGGAATTTTAACCAGATTATACTAACTTTAAAATTTCATCCCTGTGGCCATTTTGGATTTATGCAAATTAGGCATTGTTCCACTACTGAAGAATTTCCTGGCCTTTTAATGTTGCTGTGTGAGCTTTTGGGAGATAGATGTATGTAAAACAGATTCTAGTGCAATTAGTGATGGGCTTTTCTGCAATTGGACTTGCATATTATTATTCTAAATAACTGATCATGTGGGCTAATAGTGGACTAAGTATGTTTTACAATAAGAACTGAAATTTGCCTTTTGTACTATATTATGTCCAATGACATGATGGCAATCTATGAATTACCTTACAGCAGAAGCATATGACATCCGAGTCAATCTTATACCGGTCTCCCCTTCCTCCTTTAATAGATCCTGGATGATTATCCATTTCATTCAACTCGGTATAAATCACATCTTTCATAATTCTTTCTTTCTTTTGTTTTATCCCCAATGTCAAATCAACATCTTCATTGTTATTCAAACTTGTCTCCACTATCACAATCTGATTTTCTTGCCGTTTATTTTTGGACTTTTGTCCTTGTTTTCGTCTGCGCATCCCATTATGATTTTGATCTCTACCCACAATGCCATCTTCATTTCTTATCTTGGTATATTTCAGTGTCTTTTGTTTCAATAAAGGAGATGCATCTGGGTTCTGGTTTGCAAAGGATTGTGGGACAGATACAAGATGGCAGCCATGAAGTCAGAAGCATAAAGTCAGGCAACACACATTGATGGAAGAATACAGAAAAGTAAAATCAAACACAAAGTCAAACACAGCAAGCTTGATAATGTCATGCAAATAATGATAAAGATTAACACAATAGAATAAATAACATACAATAATGAGTATAAGAGTTCGAATTATATTTGATAAATATGGGTTAAAATGTCATTAAATTGGGAGAAGTATTAATTTTGACATGTGATGAAAAGATATAACTAAACTGAGCTCAAAAAGAAACTTATAATTTTTTACAACTTGTGAATCACAAGGTCATATCTTAAAATACTGTCAATCAAAATGAACCAAAATTACACACATGATTACCTTAATACTCTACTCAAAACACATGTCAGTAACCAAGCAGTTGTCCAACTGACACAACAGCAAAATGCACTGTCATGGGACAGCTTCCCGGACTTCTTTCACTTTCACAGCCCAACATTTGGCACCCAGGACAAAAATTCTGTGAGAATGCACACAAGGTCCTTGCACAGATGATAAAACGGTGCTGCTTTCTGCTTTTCATACACTTTTTTCATGAAACAGGGCTGGGCTGTTAATGTGGTCCAGGAAGCTGTCCCATGTCAGTACATTTTGCTGTTGTGTCAGTTGGATAACTGCTTGGTTACTGACATGTGTTAAGAGTAGAGTATTGAAGTAAATCTGTGTGTAATTTTGGTTCAATTTGATGGACAGGATTTCAAGATATGACTTTGTGAAAAATTATAAGTTTCTTTTTGAGCTCAGTTTAGTTTTGGAAGAACCTTGCAATATTTTTCTTTTCTTTTGAGAATTTTACTGGTTTGTTGAGTTTTAACTTGCCAATAAAGCTTACAAAGGGCTATTTCAGTTGAAATCTATACCCTCCATTGAAGACATGACCTTAATCTCCTACACATGGAATGTAGATTTCAAATGGCGTCACCAATTCAGGTAACACCATTTGAAATTTACACTCCACGTGTGTGAGATTAATGTCATGTCTTCCATAGGTGGTGTATAGATTTCAATTGGAAGAGCCCAATGAATTGCCTTATCTTCCAGGAAATGATAAATGTTTCCATTCCTGGCTTACACCTGTTTCAGCCACATATCTTATGTTTTTTTCTCCTTCAATTAACACTTATTAATTAACCTCTACTGATATCTTTCATTCACATGTCAAAAAAAGATTGGCAAAACATGCTCTCAACATGCACAGAATAGAAGAAAAATATGAAAGCAAACCAATAGAAACATGGCAAGTGAATTGTCTCAATTTATGTGTTTGTCAGTCAGTCAGTTATTCAGTCAATCAGTCAGTTAGTCAATCATTCAGTCAGTCAATCAATCTGTCAGCCAGTCAGTCAGTAAATCAATCAGCCATTTAGTCAATCAGTCAGTCACTCAGTCAGTCAATCAGTTAGTTAATCAGTCAGTTTTAATCAGTCCATCAGTCACTCAGTTAATCAGTCAATCAGTCAGTCAGTCAATCAGTCAGTCATTCAATCAATCAGTTAGTAAATCAGTTAGTTAATCAGTCAAGCAGTCAGTCAGTTAGTCAATCAGTCAGTCAGCCAATCAGTCAGTCAGTCAGTCAATCAATCAATTAGATAAGTTTGTCTGTCTGTTTCTCATCTTATTCCGTCTCTTTCAACATTCTTTTAATATCAATTTGAAAACTTCCAATATTCATTTGGTTTGCTTTCCGAACAGTAATAATAGAATAAAATACATGTTATATACAACCAATATTAAATATAATATCTGCAAAGTCTATACTATTGTGTTATTCTAAATGAAATCCATACACCCCCCTATGGAAGACATTCATGACCTTAATCTCTCATGCAGGGGTGAAGATTTCAAATTGAGTCGCCTATTCAGGTAGTCCCTATTGAAATACACACTCCAAGTGTGGTAGATTAAGATCATGTCTTCCATGGGGGGGTTATGAATTTCAACTGGAATAGCACAATATTCATTATTTGTTAATCACCAATGCAACATTTTGTATAAATATATATATACATATATATAGATTACAAAACTGCAGTGCAAAATACACCATTATAAATAACTGCAATACTGTAGTGTGTACAATGTTACAATCTGCAGAATGATGTAAACTCAAACATAGAGTTTATTTATCTGATAGCAGCTAGGGCAATAAAGAAAGCTGTATTGTGATTGGTTACTCAGATGATGATATCATATAATTAACCAATCAGTGAATTTCTTTGATAGAAGAAAGGTGGCGGACTACTTGAGAGAGATGGTGGTGAGTAATAAACATCAATGTATTAACAATGAACTAGATGTTAGTTTACCCGTAATAGACCAAGAACAGATGATGGTACATCCACTTTCTCTTCCTGAAGATGTGATGTGATTGCAAAAATAAGGCACACGAACGAATGTAGGAAATGAATGAATGAATACACAAATGAAAGAATGAATGAACAAATGAATAAATGAACAAATGAAAAAAATGAATGAATGATCAAATAAATGGTGAAGAATACAAAAAATCATTGATAGAATTAGACTGGCAAACTCCAAATAGCCCCATTGGCCCCATGTGTAAAACCTGAGGTACTCTTTACAAATTACCATGGGGGGGGGGTGCACCACAAACGTGGGTCAGCCATTTGGCATATCAATGACCCCTTTTTCTAGGCCTATTTTGGTATATGGACAGGTCATTGTTCAATAATGCAAGTTTGCTGGGCACATAATGAAGCAATGCAGAGTTACCCTTATGTTTATAGGAAATCTTCCAATATGAGGAGCCTGCTTTCTCTAATTGTATCAAATAAACAGAAATCATGATGATGATATGATGGGAACTACTACAATGTGATGACTATGATGATGATTGTGCAGAAACAAATAAAATTGTGATGATGATGATTGTGATGTGTTTGGGATAAAGGTAAATGATAAAATAAAAGTAGGATCCTAATGATAACGAATGAATGATAAAGTTTGCTGACTGGGACTACATGTTAAAGGTTAATGATAAAGGTTAAGGGTCAAAGGTTATAGGATATAGGATTGATGATACAGTCCCAATGTTGTGAAAAGTTTATCATATACCATCCTGGTATAACATGCAGCCATTTTGAAACTAAAATTACAATTTTAAGAATACCAATGCATCTTTTTGGTAAATCCCTATAAGCCTTTGCGAGTACACCTGAGATGTCGTCATTTGACGTCACTCTGACTTGCAATGCGCAGTAACGATGTTTGATAAACGATGTGTGCATGGGCGCAGATCAGCGTGATGTCAAATGATGACATCTCAGTTGTACTTGCAAAGGTGTACGGGATTTACCGAAAAGGCGATTCAACATTATTTCTCATTAGAAATAAATTTTATCTGAACTTCAACACAACTCAAGTGTTGGTCATCATATAGCATTATTAACATGGATGTAGTCACAGGTTGATATGGGTGAAATGAATGAGACATGCAGTTGCAAAATTATTTCAAATATGATTCAAAATGAATAACCTAAGCACCTTGTTATGATAAAATAAAATAAATGATAAAAAGGCAATAGAAACAAATTAGTTCAATCTTTCGATCGACCATCGATGCTTGGTCGATCCTTATTATTTATGAAATCAATTTATTGGCTATTTTTAATTGTGATAACATATGAATCTTAGTATATTGACCAGTATAAATTTAGCATTAATTCCCATTATTTAGTTGTTAGTTCATTAATAACAAGCATTGAAGCAGCATCGACGGTCGATCCAAAGATCAAACTAATTTGGTTCTGGTGCCTAATGTATAATGATGCAGTTTATCAGTGCAACTTAATTTGACAATAATTTGTTGTGTTACCTAGATCAAACCATACATCACATATAATCTGCAGACAGCATTAATGTGAATTCAGTCATTCAGGCCTTCCTTTCACCAAATTTGATGAAAACGTAACTTTCAGGTAATATTATATGCTGTCCATGAAGAAAATGTAAACAAAACCTGCTTTTCTTGTGTAAGCAATAAACTTGCTTGCTAACTGGGCTATTCCATTTACAATACATACTATCCCCATGGACAATGTTAAGAAATATTTAACACATGGGCAGTATGAATTTCAAATGGAATGAACACATTAGGCATTTGAATTTCATACACCCTCTTGAGAGAGGTGAGTTTCAAAGAGTTGGTTAATGTGCTAATTCCATTTGCAATTCATATTCCCTTGGAAGATATTTCTTACATCTTCCACAGGAGGAGCGTGGACTTAACATGGAATAGTCCAATGAACACAAAACCTGTTTGTTTCAATAACTCAAGAATGATCTGTATGTTAACTTGAAACTTGGTACCTTGAAAACAAATAACAACTATAACTCTAAATTATATGTAAAGTTTTCTAAATACTTGGTACATGACAATCATAAAGATTTGACCAACTTAAAAAAATTTAAAAAAATGACCAACTTACAGCTTCATCCAATGCATCAGGATCCTCAATGATATCAGAACCGCTTTCTTTCTCAGAGAATGGTATTTGAGTGTCTAATTGAGCCATGAAGGAGCCACCATTGCAGGAGATATATGATGTACGCCTTGAACCTCCATTACAACTAGCTATTGATGTACGTCTGCTGTCTGAGTCTGGTAGGTAGCCATTGTGGTCGGAATTATCCACTGATGAACGTCTGAGAACAAATGATAAAATGTTGACATTTTAAATAAATCTTGACATTTATATAGCGCCTTTCACATGTATCAAAGCACTTTACATTTATTCCGCTGTCATTAGAATATGTCAGCTGCCATACATTGCCCAAGGAACACTCATACCTTTGGGCGGCGCTCAATGGACATTATTCCTAACAGCTCAACATTTAACCCCTGGGTAGAGAGAAGCAATTGAGGTAAAGCACCTTGCCCAAGTGCACTCGCAACCCTCCGATTGGGAGGTAGAGTCTGTACCGCTGTGCCACTGTGTCATAATTTTATAGGTTGCCAACAGATCTTGACTTAACATGCACCAAAATACAATTTGCACTCCAATAGTGTCTGTTGCAATACAAGGGACAGTGGTAAAGGCAGCGGTACTTGCAATCGGAGGGTTGTGAGTTCGAGCCCCTGCAGTGCCATCGTGTTGTTCACTTGGGCAAGGCGCTTAACCTAAGTTGCCTCTCTCTACCTAAGGGTGAAATGGGGAGCTGTTAGGAATATTGTCCATTGAGCGCCACCCAAAGGTATGAGCATGCCTTTGTATGGCAGCTAACATATTCTAACGACACAACAGTGGAATAAATGTAAAGCGTTTTGATACATGTGAAAGGTACTGTATACATGCCAACATTTATTTACTTTATTTATTATTTTATTAATTACAACTTTAAAAGTGAGTGCAATTCTTCAATTCTTTTAAACGATAAGCATTCTATATTGCACCTAATACTCCTATTTCCATATGATATTGCACCTCAACATACAGCCCTTCCTTATAAATAACAACAAAACTCCAGAACTAAAACTAACAAAAACACTCTGAAATTTTCAACCGCATGAGAACTACCTGCCGATTGGCCAAAAAGAAGTTTTCATTATCGACTGGACCAATCAGCAACATTTTTAGAATTTCACCACGCAAAATAAATTGTGTGAATTATTTGCAAAGCTCCATTCTGATTGGTGATTAAAGTGAAGATATCACATAATTGACCAATCAGAGGCAATGTTAGATCGGCAGGTAGTGCTCAGGGGCTATCTCCTACCTTCCAATACTAATACAGGAGTGGCCATCACTATCATGGTCATTATGGTCAGTCTCTACTGGTAATCCCATAGGACCAGAAGGACACAGAAGGTTCTTGTCCGATGGATGCGTTCTCGACACCACTGACTTATGAGCTGCAAGGTGCTGGGTGCTAGGAATTCTGGGTAATCTCGGAGAAATGTTGAGTGAAGACTGCAACAAACAAAGAAATAAAATTAATGTTTTTATTATGTAGTTAATTACACTCGAAATTGTAATTATAGAGTTCTTGTACGCGCTGTGATCACAAATGCATGATGACTGAAACCCAAAATCTGATTTTTTTTTCAAATCTAAGGGCAATAAAATCTTATATGAACATTCTTTAATTTTCTTTCTGGTTAATCATACTAATTGAATATAACAATGATATTATAACACACTTTCACAGGATTTGAATGTTTCTTTCTTCATTTTTACTTCCTCCATTGTTCCTGTTCCTCCTTTTTATTCCTGTTTTTTTTTTTTGGAAATTTTAGGGCCTGTTCCTATGTGGAATCGCCCTCTTTCATCCAATAAAGATAACATGTGAAAGCATGTGCTGCATTTGTTCCTACGTATTTGTTAATATATGGATTTGCCCTTGCTTTCATGTGTTATCTTTATTGGGTGAGTGAGATGGCAGTAGCCATATTTATCCAGTATTTAGCCATTTAACTTTTGTGTGTCAGCTTTATTTATCTCAATATTTGAGTACAAACACTGCTATGTCACGCTCCCTCTGACCCACCATTAAGGCTACATGCTCTTTTTGGTTGAAATTTTTGGCGGGAAATAATCCCGCCAAAACATTAAAGTAATCTTTTCCCACAACTAAATATCATAGTCAGGAAATTAATGATGCATCTGGTAGCTTAGATCATAACTTTCATTGCACTTAGTTGCAATTATCCCAGAAAATTCTTGATTTGTTTTTACAGAGTCTTGAATTGTCGATGTTTTTGATCAAAAAACATCACTCGGTGTATTTTGAAACTCGAGGCATTAACTCTTCTCAAATTAGTCCCAAATCATAATTTATTATATGCACGTGTAGCAAACACCAATGGGAATAATTGGACGTTGTTTGCGGAGCCTAAATTTGGTTTGATTTTATTTCACAATAATTCTAAGGTGAGAATTTTGACCTGACATTTACTTTTTGGATTTCAAATTTAAATTTATTGATATACATATTTTGAATAAATAAAGAGTACGCTTACCTTTCTGCAACACTTCCCGGTATCATTAAGCATCTGCTGATAACCAACATTTTAGCTGAAAACAGTCCCTTCCTATCATTTTTGAACAAAATATGGTTCAAAAGTCCGTACGCTGCGTGTATAAACTAGCACAGCGAGATAACGAACAGAGCTATTTACGGTGGGGTATCTATTGTAAGCTAGGTAGGCCTATAGTATATCTTCCCGCAAGTGACAAGATGTGTCAAGCAGGGCGGTATATTCAAACGCTATTGTCTGGATCATTGAGTATCGATTGAGCACGTATACATGCAGCACGGATGTGTGTGGTCCTCCCCAGGTTTTGACATAAATTACAAATGACATCGTGAATGACCCAGCGTTTTCATTTTATTATTACTAAATTAATCGTCGTTTATCACGAGTGCTAAGAGTTGTACCAGTTCAATTCATCAAAATTAATTTGTATTAAATGAAAAACGAACAGACAAGTAGAGTCATATGTCTTTCTATGACCGTATTCCTACCAAAATCAAAATCAAAATGATTTTCAATACACTAGAAACGTGTTGATATGTATATCTTTGAAAATCGCCGAATGTTAACCACAGTCACCGTGGCACAGCATAGGCATCTTTAGCATTCAGTGAAATTGGCAGTGGTTCGAACCCCGGTGAAACTTTTAGTATTTTTTATTCTTTTTACTAATGCGCTGTGCCGTTTTACAAACACGCCCCTGAATGAAACTCATGGGCATATACCCTTAAGGTGGTGAGAGAGAGAGAGAAAGAGAGATAGTAGTGAAACACATGTCTAAGAATATCTAATAATGCACCTAGTCCCGGCCTTACCACTGATTGAGAGTCCGAGTCTATAGATTGAGTATCTGAGAATGGTCCTTTAAATTCCCTAGGAGATTCACACATAGGAGAGCCTTGCGGAGTAGCCATTGGTGTGGCCGCAGTCCGAGTGATGATTGGTGGACTGGTCAAGCAACTGCCCATCTGCTGTTGGCTGGAGTCTATGACTGGGTTGGCTACTAGTTGCTTGTCATCTGTCAAATTCAACAGTTGGTGAGAAATTTAGTTAGAGTGACAAATTTCAGAATGATTTTTAAACTACAAATGTTATCATTACTTGTGTATGCAATATACTATTTATGGAAGTATCCCTTTGTCATGCTTATATCTACAACACATATCGGGATTGCATGTGTATTCATTTGTGCTTGGTTTTGTAGGGAGTAACAGGGATGTGTGGATACCAGTTTGAAACAAGGGATCTTTGGGTGGGAGATTTGACACCCAAAATGGGGTCATTTGTTTGCCAAAACATAAAAGATGATAATGATATGAAATTGTCAACAAATTTAATTTTTTTTTTTCAAAAATTTGAACAAGAATAAAGACATTTTGTGAATTTTAGAGAGAGAAAAAAACAGGGAGATTACTAGAAAGTTGTTTAGAATACTTTAAAAAAACAGGGGTCTTTTGGTGACAAAAAACAAGAAACAGGGTCATTGGGTAAAAGAGAGTTGAAAAAATTGGGGTTAAAGTGGCTGCATATCCCCTGTCACCCATTTTCAGTGAGTGCCCCTTCTCTGGGTCATAGACACAAAATGACCAACTTTTTCTTGAACTTTAATAACATCCAAAAGCAGAACGAATGCACTCATATGATTGATTGTCAAATCACTCTAATCTACTACGCCTTCCTCTAACAAGATAATGAACATAATGTCATCTGGTTTGTCAAAGAATGTCATCAATTAATTCTGGCAGCAGATGAAGTAATGGCATTTATGCTGCCATCATGGCCAGCTGCTTGTCTGCTGGCTACAGCAAAGATATTAGGCTATTCTAGTTGGAATCCATACACCACCCTATGGAAATGTGACCTTAATCTTATACACAGCGAGTATGAATTACAAATGGGGTTCTCTGTGTGAGAGATTAAGGTCATGTCTTCCATAGGGGTGTATGGCTTTCAACTGGAATAGCCCAATAATACCATCCCATGATGCATTGTTTTATATTGTTTTATGGTGATGGCGGTAATTCGTGATGGCCATAGGCTTAAAAACATAAATAGTTTTGTGATATTTTCTCAAAATATTATGAGCTATCTCAAGGACCACTGAACCAATACGGGGCTTGATAGTACTCATTTTGATACATTTTTCATGCCGATTCAAAATATGGAATCGGCAAAATGTCCAATTCTGAAATTTTTTAAGGAACTTGTCGTCTGCAGTCGACACTCGTGTAGAGAGGGATAATAACCAGCACATAATCTGTAATGTTGCCAAATTGAGAAAATTATTTGACTGTAGGATTCTTTGTACTCATTTTAATACATTTTTCATGCTAATTCCAAATATGGTCATGAAAATGTACAATTCTGAAATTTTTAAATTTTTGATAATACTTTCAGGGTGTATAACTAACCCTGCTGATGTTCTGATGACTACCCTATAAAGCAAAGAATAGCAAGGTTCATAATGTAATCTATACCATTTTCCACCCTGATGTGGCAGTGACGTCAGTGCGCATTTCATGGGGCGCTGCTACAAATCGCTCGTGTTCGCTCAATGCACTAGCATACACACTCGAGCGCTTAAAGACACCGCATAGATGCGCGCATAAAACAGTTGCCTCAATGTGTTGACATCACTGCCACACCAGGGTGAAAAATGGTATAGCTCAATATGATGCAATGCATCATGGGATATGATTTTCTGCCATATCTGATGACATGACTACAAGACTTCCTGGCAGGTGATTGCATATCAGTATCTTTTGAAGTTGATGTGATTGGCTTATCACATACATAATATGTGTTACAAAATGACACAAAATCAAACAAACAACAGTCATTTGTCTTACAAGTTCAATTCTATGTTAATATTTTTGCTTATTTTAACAAGCTTGTTTGTGATAACTATGGACTGTTTCTTATTACTGAGGGATGGGCTAGCATGTAACCATGGTAACCAACATATAAATGCAATAATCCACCTGCTATCTAATCAGAGACTGAATTAAAAAGACTAGATTGCGTCTGACGTCACCTGTGAATTAAAATCGGAAACGATTTGTGTACGATATGTCATGATGATTGAAATTTCTAAACGCAGCAGTAGAACAGTATGCCCTATGGTTACTTTTGCACCTTCAAACATATAAACCGGCTCAAAAGTTGGGTCTTACTAATAGAACACTTTCTTTCTGAAAGCACCATATCAACAATGCCTGCCCTAAAGAAGTTGCTTTTTGCCTAGTAAAAAGTACCATTATTTTTAGCCATTTTCTGTGATTCCTTTTCTCTGGTGAAGGCATCAGATAAATCAACCTTCCTTTTACACACTATACTAACCAATTACAGGCTGTGAGGAGTTGATCGTCAGACACTAATTAGAATTTTTAATTCAGTCTCCGATTTTAGGACAGATATTGGATACTTGGATACCAGGATCTTCATATTAGGTCTCTAGACTAGACTAGACTAGATTCCACTCAAATAAAAATAATCACCCAATCATGGGCATTGCTTTTTTTGTGGATATGAAGCTAATATTATACTGCTAGGCTTATACCCTTGTTTCTAGATAATTTTGAAAAAAATGGGGTGGGATTACACCTGCATGTGGGCTCGTACCCATGTGGTTATAGACGGCATTGGGCTATTCTATTTCAAATCCACAACCCCCTATTGAAGATTTCACTGCCACTGGTTGCACCTTATGATAAATTCAGCTGGAAAATGTTCTTAGTTTTATGTGAAATTCCAGCTGAAAACTATTGGGCTCATTCCTGTTGAAATCCACACTACCCCTATGGAAGACATGACCTTAATATCCCATATAGGGGATGCAGATTACAAATGGGAGTAACCCATTCAGGTAACCCCATTTGACATGCACACTCCTTGTGCGATAGAGTAAGGTCATGTCTTTTATAATGGAGTGTATGGATTTCAACTGGAACAGCCCATTTATCAAATTCAGTTGACTTTTGACCAATTAGGCCTAAAATTAGACAATGTTTTTTGGTTTTTTGAATTCCTACAGATGAAAATGGTTGGATCTGGAATAATCTAAACTGATGAATTTGGTTGGAATTCCAACATCTTCCACAGTAGGGGTATGGTTTTCAGATAGAAGAGCCCTGATTACTAACCTGGTGAGTCTTTGATGGAGGCTAGTGAAATCATCTCATGTTTGCCATCTCCTGTCTTAGACTCATCCCCAGACATACCTTGCCGTTGTGATGCCTCCATACTACTCAAAGCTTCCTTCTCCGCTACCGCTTGCTCTTTCTTTCTTTCATCCTAAGAAAAAGACCGAGAATTGAGAGAGAAATCAGTTAACACTTGCTGTAAAAACTTTCCTACTAAATTTTCTATGCATATTTGTTACAAATTTTGAGCTATATTACCATATTGATTTCAATATAAGGCCTGAAAAAAGAAAGTCCTCACTTGTTGGAAGGGTCATTACTTAACCCCGTGAAAACTATCTGACTATTGGTCAAAAAGAAGTTTTTATTATCAATTAGACCAATCAGCTATTTGGTACTATAAATACTCTACATTTATCCAAAAATTATCACTAACTTCACTAACTACATGTACAGGGTACATTTATCATCAGGAATTTGCCCAAATACAAACCTATGTTTCGAACACCAACTACACACATACAATAATTAACTAAAATCACACTAAATATTAATTATCCACACACAATCATTAGCACCTCACTATTGCACTGCAGGGTTTGATCATGGAGGGTTACTTGCAGGTTTTAAGGGTCAAAGGTTACATATATGATTTAGTGGGTCAAAGGTTATATTGCATTGGGGATAATGTGATGTGAAATCATAATTACTTAGGAGTGATGAAAATGGGATGAAAAGATTAAAATGAAAGACACTTCACTACCAAGACTACAGCTGTGTACTTCATTGTTCATATTCTATGTTTATTTTGAAGTATGAAATACCTTCATAATGAATTTGTAAGATTTGTAAAATGCAATGATCACTGCAGGAATATGGCAGTATAAAACTAGATTAGTGAAATATTTACAAAACATCCTGGAGCAAGACATAACCTACCATATTCATTCCATTAACTGCCCAGGGCACTTACCAAAGTCATTTTTTATATTGTTTGATAGACGGCTACATTTGCATGGATCCTACACATAATGATAGATGATCATGTGTAGTACAGTTGCTGGGAAGGCGCTTATAGGGGCATGGGTGGTTAATGGAATAAATATGGTACATGAAAATATTATATTGAATTTTTGTTTGTATTTCTGAAGCAGTGTCTCAATCTTTTCTTATAACGGTTATGTTCAACACGTACACCACACATAATAAAGTGAGCTCATTTGTATGCTTGCTAATACTAATACTATTTTAGGAATACAATGTATGTTTAGTATTCCAAACATTCCTTTCTGACTGTAATAGTAAATAATGTGCTTACTTTGAAAGGATAGGGACTTTAATATCAAAGGTTACATCACAGCTAATAAAAAAAGCATGTAATTTTACCCATCAAAGAAAAATTATATTATTGAAATTCTGTATGTATTATTTTCTTATTATTTGAAAAAGGGAAATAATGACTTGTAATATGCATACTTGTCCATAATTTAACACACAGCACAAATACTACAATGCATAAGTTTACACAGTCTGAATATTTCATACAAATTATTCTCATAGTCAACTTCATTGTTCATTGATCTATCACAAACGAATAGCACACATGAACTATACATGCTATAAGTAGTAATATCGGAATCACCTGCTTTATAAGCAGACATTAAGTACTGTATATGAGAGTGATTGATTCACAATAATCTCAAGCGCTCTTAACAGTTGCCATGGCAACTGCTAAGTTCTTCTTTTCAAAAAAACAGTTTCCAGTCTTGAGTTTATTATGTTTCTTCTCACATAAGTACAAGGTCTTGTCCCTCAATGTGGGATGTTACCATGGTAACACTGCACCTGACACATGTATTAAAGGAATATACAGTTATTTTGTCGGCAAAATAGGTTTCATTTTTGAGATCGACCTGAGATGAAAACCAAACAGTTTTTCACACTTCAAAGTGCACAAGACCAATTCAAGGAATAACGTGAATAATATCCAATAAAAAGAATTGCTGCAGTTTGGTGTGATTTGTTGATGATTATCTTGATTTGTTTTGTGAAAATTTTAAAAAATCAGCCATTGTTATATGTAGTGATTTGAATAAATCAGAAGTAAAAAGCACCACTGCTGCCAAAAGATAAAAAAAATCCCCACATACTATTTCAGGGGCTCTATTCTATTTAGACTATATGAAGAACTCAAATTCAGTAGCAGGGTTATATTAGAGTTTTTCTTTGTTTTTTTCTGTCATTTTTCATTACATTTGACACATTCTATCAAATGTCAATCTTAGTTTTGGGTGTATATCCCTTTTAAGGCCACTTATCTTTAATATTCCATCTTGTAAATATGTCAAGTCTGATCTAATCAATTATTCAACATTTGACATAACCTAATAATCAGAATAGGCTGATCCAATTGAAATTCATACATCCCTTAATGCTCTACCTGCTAGCCATGCGCTTCAACAGAAAAAGTTCCCAGTTTTGAAATTTTTTCTCAAAATATCAAGAGCTATCTTAAGAACTACTCAACCAATACTAGGCTTGTTTGTACTCATTTTAATGCAATTTTCATGCTGATTCCAAATATGGGCACGATAATTTACATTTCTGAACTTTTTGAATCTTTGACTCCATTTGAAATCTACACCCTCTGTGTGAGATTATGGTCATGTCTTTCGTAGGGGGTGCATGGATTTCAACTAGAATAGCCCAATATGCCAATAAAAGTAAAACTAAAAACAAAATTCATAAAAAAAATGTTTATATATGTGTTTGGTGATTCAATAAGAAAATACATCTAAAACAGACATGGGCAACCTACGGCCCACAAACCGCATCGGCCTGCCGTAATTTTTGTGCCACCTGCAAGACCATAAATATGAAGAAAAACATTATATATTCTTTTAGCCTATATAAGCGAGGTTTTTGAACAAAACTACCCTCAGTTATTAGCTGCTTCTTCACCAGATGCTTTGTACTTGAAGTGTATGTGGCAGAATATTATTGGCCAGATGGGTTGAAAAGGTTGCCCACGGTGACAACTCGCTAGTCTGAAGGCTCCCTATTTCGAAGGCTCCTTAGTCCGAAGGTTCGCTAGTCCGAACACGTAATTTACCATTTGCTAGTTTGAATTCTGAAAAATGGTCGCTAGTCTGAATATCCAAGGGTTCGCTAGTCCAAATAATAAATAAGGTTTTCTAGTCTGAATATAACCCTAACCCTTGTGTTTTATATTCGGTCTATAGAACCTTCGGATTAGCGAACTTAATTTGGTTTTTGGACTAGCGACCCTTCAGGTTAGAAAACCTTCAGACTAGAGAGAAGTCACAGAAAATTATTGGCCAGATGGGATCTAAAACATACTCATAAAATGATTACTACAACTTGCATTAACATGAAACACCATACCCTAAAACAAGCAAGCAACATATAGATAGACAGGGATCAGAAAGCAAACCACTGCACATAGATAACAGAGACAGAGGCATGGCATGGACTTCCACACATTTATTACTTACCAAGCATATATAAGGAATGGTGCAAAGTGATATACGCCAGCATGAATGAATGCAAGTATAGTGAAAATGATAGTCAATAATTCAAGAAGGATTATTAGAAGATTTAATGGGCTAATCCATTTAAAGTTTACACTCCCTGTGTGGAAGATTTTGGAAATATCTTTTGGAATTAGTACATGATTAACCTTCTCTATTTGAAATGTCCTTCTGTGGAAGATTCATGATGAATGAAATTCAAATTGAGCTGCTTAAGGGTAGACAGGGTATTGTTGGTCGAAGCAGCCAAAAAATCGATTTTTATTGTCTAAATCAATATATTAGTGAAAAATAACACTTTGATGTTTTGCAAAAGTTCATTCTACAAATCATATACTTTGAAAACTTGCTTAATTTATTGTTGTTAATGAGTTATGTACATTTTACAAAAGTGTTGTTGTTTTAGCCCTCTTTACAACATAACTCAAGAACCACAGGACCTATAAAAGTATTTCTGTGATATTTGAATTCTTCTACACGCTCGCAAGGAAATGAGCAATGCAATTTTTGCCGAAACTCACTACCATTCGCAAGATGTTGTGAACTACCAAATCGCAACACTTTAAAATTGTGTATTACCTTAATGTGTTTATTCTATTTTAAATTCATTCTTCCCCATAGAAGATATTTTTAACATCTTTCACAGGGGTAGTGTGGATTTTAAATGGACTAGCCCAATAATTAATAAAGAAAAATATTGTACAAAATATTAACCCCATGAGAACTACCTGCCGATTGGCCAAAAAGAAGTTTTAATTATCAATTGGCCCAATCAGCAACATTGTTAGAATAATTTCACCACACAAAAAAAAAATTGGGTATTATTTGCAAAGCTCCATTCTGATTGGTGATTAAAGTGAAGATATCATGTAATTGACCAATCAGAGGCAATGTTAGATCGTCAGGTAGTGCTATGAGTTGAGTGTGATGGTTGAAAGATAACCCTGAGGTTTTCTGGATTGTTCCATTTCACAAGCTGGTACAGCGAGTAAAATGGAACAATACATATGTCACTATATGATTATATTTCTGCAATAACACTACATAAAATTTACTACGGTTAATATTTGTTTTATACCACTCATATATAGATTCAATTCAAATGGGTTATTCCAGTTGAAATCCATACACCCCCTATGGAAGACATAGCTTTAATCTTCTTACATAGGGAGTGTGTATATCAAAATCGGCTACGGCACAAAGGGTCATAATGTATTGTGTGGCGTAAGAACAGTGTGGTGATCAATGGTAACAATATTCATTAGTAATCAACCAATGAACTGTCTAGAATATATGTATGAGTGATATAAAATAATATATCAGATTTTTTAAACCAAAATTACTCATTATAATGCTCTACAAAAAGGAAAGATATAAATTATAATTTAAATAAAGAAAAAAGATGACACACATCTTTAACCACAGGCATTTCAAAATCAATATCCCACAAAAATGTTGTTACCATGTATTCTCATACAAAACATTTCAAAAACATTTTCAAGACCTTTAGCCTATATAACCCAATATTTAATAATTATTAAATTGTTTTTACCAAAACCAAAACCCAAGATATTACCTGTTTCAAACGAATCAAAGACATTTAGTGTTTGCTGGAATTACATTCTGTTAGTTCTATAAAGAACAAATTTTGCAATCATCTTCATATAAATGTAAAAATAAAATCATTTGATATCCGAAAATTTTACTATTTTTACATAAACTGTGAGCCTATCATAGGAAATCATCAGTGAAACTGTCTTAGTGAATTTGTAGTTAGTCTTCAAAGTACCGTGGTGAGAATGTGTGCAACAAGAATGATTTTGATGAAGGTTTATAATACCAAGTATGAACAAACCATCTCCCGTTAAAATCCCAAAATTATGAAAACCAAAAATCTCAAAGTACCACAACCAGATAATCATACCAAGTTTTTGTCCTGTTTAAACATCCTTATACATTCAAAATACCAATAAAATATTCCTATCCATGTAATTAATAAATTATGCAAATGAGCTAATTAGCATACCTCTGCAGAGAATCCTTCCACTAAGATGGCTACAAGCAGATTGAAGAGTACATAATTGCCGAAGGTCATTAATGCTATAAAATACAAGGCTGCCCACTGTGAGGTTGTGTACATGCCGTTATACAGTACTGTGTTCCAGTCTTCTTGTGTTAAAATCTGGCAAAATAAACACAATAAAGTATAGAAATTAATTAAGTTATTATCTAATAAATAAATAAACAATGCAAAGGAGAGTAATAAAATTGTGGCTCTGAAGCCACTATGTTGGATGGCGATCCCAATTATCAATATCTTTGCTTGGGCTGGTCAGATACATAAAACAGAGCTGTCGTGAAAATAAACAAGCAAACAAACAAATACAACATATAAAGTAGAATCAGATAAGATTATCGGAAAGGTCCGATTTTAGAAATGCAGGGGGAAAACTGGTGACAACTGCGAGGATGGTTATGAATCAGTAACCATGCTCAATTGCAGCACAGCAACGAATCAATCACTACACCAATACATCCTCGATCCAATTAGATGGCTAGTGAAAGTCTCTTTCAGGGACCTCAGAGGATGGGTAGGATTGAGGGCAAAACCCTTTGTCATCTTATAAATTGTGAGTAACTCCCTGTGGGGCAACCTGAAAATCCGATTCGGACGGAAAGCGGATCGGAAATTTTACAAAATTTACGGATCGGGGCGTATATCATCGGATTAGGCTGGATCAGGGTGAGTTCTTGCCAAGTGAAACGGAACGGGGTCCTTTCTTTTGGTATGAGTCGGAACAGGAAAAATCCCACAACAGCAGCATTAATTTCTATATTCACAGTAAAATTTCACTTCAAGTGATATTATAAATCCCTAATTATTATGAATATGGGTGATTGCATACACTCAGGTCATTCTTAATTTTCATTTAACATTGACGGGATCTGATTTGAAACTTCGGATTGGATTTGGAAAAATTAGAACAGATCAAAATGAGGTTAACAGAAGTTCGGTTCGGCCAGTCCAGTGTGCAAAATAAATGAATCGGTCTGAATTTGGCGGGTTTGTTCCAAATTTTTTAGGATGGGTCGAGTCGGGTTGGTATTATTCAGGGAATGCCAATTTCAAGGTGGAAAAAATCTTGCCCCACAGTGCATTAGTTTTGAGATCACTAGGATCCACAACATGCTCATCTATCAGGGCAAATTTCTTAAACTCCAATACAGTTGCACATTCATTTGATGACCTTTGGAAATTTGGGTACACAAACTCATTCTCTGCAACTTGAGGTCAAATTTTGCTCTATGATTGTTTAATTGAGGTCATTGAACTATGGCATTAGGATGAGGCCATTGTGGTCCATAGTGGATGTGACTTACCTGGAAGACAGTGACAATGGACCATAGTAACGAGTCAAAGTTCTTTCTGTCACAAACTTGATGACCCGAGACATATTTGCAGAATGAACACCCAAATAGATGCATACCTAACACACTAGAGAAAAACAATCAGATGCAAAAGTATTGTGTTATATTGCAGCGTATTAATAGTTGTATTCAAATTTTAAAGGGAGTTTTCAACATCCACATTTTGGCCATATTATTGTGATTGCTCAAGGTTAAGAAATACCAGATTAGTACAATCCAAATTGAAGAAAATCACATGTAGCTATAAATGTCCACAAGGAAAATACCGTAAACATAAGCCAAAATGTGACATTTGACCCTTATTATACTGTGTTCAGTCTTATCATATGCAGGGAATGTTACCACACACATCCATTCTCTTTACAAAACAGGCACAAATCTGATTTTTGATGATTTCTTTTTAAATTTGTGATTTGATAGTGACTTTAAGTAGATAATCAGAAATCCTCGAGAGTTCACAGCCTCTGTCCCTATTTCGGACAGGGCTGGTATACTTTGCACAAATAGCTTCCTTTACTTTGCACTAGACAAGTTTGTCTTCTGAATAAAGAAGAGAGATACTCCCCCTGACAGTGAATTCTCAAGAATTCAGATTGAACTGTTTGCTTATTATTTTTAACAAAATATTTTCTCAGAAACAGTGCACCAAACAAATAAGCTTACCTGAATATAAATATGAAAAGAGCTAGTAGAGAAAAGAACGTAGCTACATTGTCCATTGTCTTCAACATAACTAGGAGCTGTCGTCGTAACGCCGGCATAAATCGTACGAGCTTGAGAATACGCATGAGGCGGAATGTCCGTAGAACTGAGAGTCCACCGTTGCCTCCTGGTTGCATGATTTCTGTTATACTGTAGGTGAGAAACAAAAATATATTGAAGCCGTTACTGATGAGGCTTAACCATAAACAGACCAATTGCCAACAGGCAATGTCACAGCATCACACGTTAATGAGGGCCAATCATTTCGGGAAGTGAGAGAGATAAAACAGCGACGCACATACTGAATATTTTTGTGATCTTTTGCGTAAATGCAAAGACACACAACAAAGACAAGCAACACATGCGTGATTTGTTACACACAGTTAATCAAACAATCGACCCTCAAACCCATCCCCCAAAGGCTTACTTTACGTAATGACAATGACACCATCAAATACATTGAAGCCATAACTGATGTATCCAAACACACCATAAGCCATGATCTTAAGCATCATTTCTAGAGCAGAGAGATTAGTCTCCTCCCCACCCACCCCACCCAAGATTCACTTACCTGACAATGACACCATCGAATACATTGAAGCCATTACTGATGTAGCCAAACACATCTAAGCCATAATCTCAGCATCATTACTAGAGCAAAGACTTGTCACCACCCCACCAAAGATTCACTTACCTAACAATGACAATGACATCATCAAACACATTGAAGCCATTACTGATGTATCCAAACAAACCATAAGCCATGATTTTCAGCAACATTTCTAGAGCAAAAAGACTAGTCCCCCCCACCCCACCCAAGATTCACTTACCTAACAATGACAATGACACTATCAAACACATTGAAGCCATTACTGATGTATCCAAACAAACCATACGCCATAATCTTCAGCAACATTTCTAGAGCAAAGAGACTAGTCTCCATCCCACCCCACCCCACCCCACCCAAGACTCACTTACCTAACAATGACAATGACACCGTCCATCAAACACATTGAAGCCATTACTGATGTATCCAAACAAACCATAAGCCATAATCTTCAGCAACATTTCTAGAGCAGAGACTGGTCCCCTCCCCATCCTACCCCACCCAAGACACACTTACCTAACAATGACAATGACACCATCAAATACATTGAAGCCATTACTGATGTATCCAAACACACCATATAAAGCCATGATCTTCAGCAACATTTCTAGAGCAAAGAGGCTTGTGAAGATGAGGTTGCTGATTTCAATTGCTTCTGTTAGTTCCAATGGCTGAAAAATACAAAATGGAAGATATCGGTCATACAAATGCTTTATAGGACGTAATACCGTATTATGAGATGTTCAAAAGTTTTTAAACTTTATCGTAAGTTTTCAAAAGTTTTTTTCCTTAAAAGGAAACTTACGATACTACAGCAGGGTAATAGAAGGTACTAAACCATGATGAAACAAACATTAAAAAATGCATAAGAAATCAGTCAAAAAGACAAAAATTATGTAAACATATCCTGCTGCATATAGCGCCCTCTACATCATGTTTAAAGTATTTTAAATGACTTTGTGACATATCGCTAGTCAATTAATGCAACTGCAATGGGCTATTCCATTTGAAATCCACATTACCCCTGGGGAAGATTTTGGAATTATGTTCCACGGAAGAGAATGTTTTTCAAATGTAACTGGTCAGGGTTAATCATTTTGAAACCCATACTCCCCCTGTATTATGGATTTACCTATATCTTCCACAACTGGAGTGAGTATTTCAAATGAAAGTTACCCAATTGTCTATTGTATTCAAAACTCATACTCCCTCTGTGGAAGACTTTAGCTAAATCTTACACAGGGGTAGTGTGGATTTTAAATGGAATAGCCCAATGCTGCACATCACAGCTGCTAATCCAATAAACAGTGTTAAATAAATTACTTGGAAAGAAAAAATTTATGATGATTCTTGGAAACAATTAACTTAGGGTGAAGGCCATTGTGGAAGGGGACGTCCATCAACATCTTGGACAAATGATGTGAAGAACGTTTCATCACACGGAATGTATGGTGCAACACGTTTGGCTTTTGATAGAAGTAGATGGCGTACTCTTGTGAAGACCACAGCAGCGCAATCCTGTGCCATCTGACCCAGAGAGAGAGAGAGAGAGAGAGAGAGAGAGAGAGATGACGGAGAAGATAAGAAATAAATGAACTTGTAATTAGATCCTATTGTAACACTCAATTGCACCAGACAGCAATCTAATTGTCAGACAATGCGCTATTCATGTTGAAATACAAACTCCCCCCTGTGGAAGATTTTGGAAATATCTTCCAGAGGGAGTATGTTTTTCAAATGTAATGATCAGGGTTAATCATTTTGAAATGTAGTATGGCTTTACCTATATCTTCCACAGCTGGAGTATTTCAAATGGAAGTTACCCAATTGTCTATTCTATTCAAAACTTATACTCCCTCTATGGAAGACTTGAGCTAAATCTTCCACAGGGGTAGTGTGGATTTTAAATTGAATAGCTCAATGTAGGTTTTGATATAGTCACAACCATTTATATCTTGAGTAGACGGCTGAGAGAATAATTAAAGCAAATTCACATATCCCATAAGAGATCCGAGTTTCAATACAAATACATTACCAGACAGGGCAATTTATGCGTCTATTATTCCCATTGCATGTAAGAACTGGAGCAATATGTAGGTCATTATATTACTCAATATACTTTAGGCTTTGAGTTTGGTTGGCACAATTAGGTAACTTTTCTGCATGGATTACAGCGCAGTGAAGGCTTTAACTCATGATCATAATGGTGTGGGTTCGAATCTCAAGTCGCGCCATCATGTTGTGCTCTTAGGCATGCCCCTTCCCCTCCATTGTGTCTATCAATGCACTCTTTCCACCCATTAGGCTTCTTTACTGTATGGATACTGCACAGTGGCACAATGGTACAAGCCTTGACTCGTGATCATGAGGGTGTGGGTTCGAATCTCAAGTGGCACCATCATATTGTGCTCTTAGGCATGCCCCTTCCCCTGCATTTGTATCTATCCATGCACTCTCCCCACCATTAAGATAACTTAACTGTATGGATACTGCACACTCCAACAGTGGCATAATGGTACAAGCCATGACTCATGATCATGAGGATGCCGGTTCAAATCAACAGCCGCATCCCCATTTGTCTTCATAAAAACTGATATTCTGAGATTCCAGAAAAAAGTTAATAATTTCTTGTGACACTGTGAAAAAAATGTGGTAGAAAGGAGCTACCACCAGAAGTATCCTATGGGCCATTGTAATATATGTTTTTGCTTCTCATATAAAAACTGCTGGAGCAATACAACTCAAAACATATGGTATGGAAGGCTAACTGGTGCTTAAATGGTATGGGAAAGAGAGTTGGCACAGTGGTAGTTCCCTCGCCTTGCACCACTGAGGTTCTGGGTTCAAGCCCCGGCCATGCCCAAGGACTGTAGGTGCACTTGGTTTATTCCGATTCCATGCTCGCTCTCACAGGTTTTCTCCGGGATCTCCAGTTTAATCCTGCTTTTAATAATCGGTGATTAGTTTTTTGTTATCCAAAACTTCCTTCACCCAATTTGGGGCTTCACAGATGTTACAAGCTAAGTGTGGATAGGTTTGCGCTGCAACCGGCCACAGCCTAGTTGATGCAATCTGATTGTGATGATTCATCATGGCAGCGAAATTACAGCACTTTGAATCCGCTAAGATCTGGAAAGAGGCACTATATAAATCCAAAATGTATTTTTATATCTTTTTTTAGGCTGCAATGTAAGATATAAAACAGAATATGAAAAAACCAGAACACCCACCTTTAATACACCCTCAAATAAAGGTTAACTTTGAGGTGGGATATACATATATATATACCCACATGGTTTAAGGATTTCCTGATGGGTGACATTAAAAAAGATGACAAACAACTCAACCACATCCTGATGGGAGAGACGTAAACTAGCAACTTCCTAAATATCACCACACCGCCAGTTGGATGTGGTTACTTTGTTTGATTCAGTGTTGTATCACCACAGTGTAAAACAATTCTAAATTTCATCCACAAGCCACGCCAGGTTTTCATTCTCAATGGTTTACTATAGCGAAACTGATTGAATCTGTTTTGACACAGACTGTCAAAATTTTTCTCAGCGGCCCACCAACAGACTTAAGTGTGGTGAGCTGCTGTTTAAATTCTATGATTGCAAAGATTTCTGTGGGCCACGAGCGCAAGGAATTTCGAAAATAAGAGTAGACTTCGAAATTACATATGCAATCCTTTATCTGTCGCTATACTCATCTGTCAATCACTTATTACAAAGCATGAAATCTGCGCAGGCGCATTACCCTATTTATAGCTATTTATGGTTGGATCCAATTCTAGGAATTGTTTTGACAAACTCAAGCTGATGGTGTGCAATGGGCTATTCCAGTTTAAAACCATACACTCTCTATTGAAGACATGATCTTAATCTCCCACACAGGGGGTGTAGACTTCAAATGGAGTCACGCATTCAGGTAACCCCATTTGAAATCCACACACCCTATGTGGAAGATTAAGGTCATGTCTTCTATAGGGGGTGTATGGATTTCAACTGGAATAGCCTTATATGTATGACATACGAGACTCAGTTACCTGCAATACATGTAATCTGAGATGATCTGATGAATCTTTAATTGTTTTTGTCAAAGAAGTGGGTGAAGTTTGTTGAAACTGTGTCATGTCAATAAAAATTACCATATTTCTTTTGTTCAATCTTCTGGTGTTCATTTTTTCTTTTTGTTTCTTGTGTGGTTGTTTTAGATGATAGGTAAAGTTATAAAAAGGTGACAAAGCGGTGTTCACAGGCCCGGAGAGCCCATCTCTCTTTTAACCCCCTGAGCACTACCTGCCGATCTATCATTGCCTCTGATTGGTCAATTTCATGATATCTTAATGTTAATCACCAATACAAATAATTCACCCCAATATTTTTGCATTGTGAAATTATTCTAACAATGTTGCTGATTGGGCCAATTGATAATGAAAACTTCTTTTTGGCCAATCGGCAAGTAGTTCTCATGGGGTTAAAGTGATTGGGCTAGACTCCTCCATATAATTTGCTGTGGGGTGATTGCTACACAGCCTCCATAGCAAGACTTATTTCCTTCCCGACATTGAATAAAGTCAGTACCCACTTGTACACCTGGGTGATGAGAGGCAATACAGGTGAAGAGCCTTGCCTAAGTGCATAACATGTTAACATTGTAGGGACTCGAACCCACAACCTCAATCTACCTCATGATTATGAGTCACAGACTGCTGCACGACTGTGCCCCTGATGACATCTTATTAACTGTTCTTTACAATAAAAGCTGTATTTTGGTTGTTAAAATTAGTTTCTAAATTGGTTCCTCGATCGATTACTGTTTTTCTTGATAAGTAAAATCCCAAACCAGACAACTTAAGTTACAATGTTAGTATCATAGCATAAAATACGATGCTATCAGGCCCATTTCAGAACACATTCATCTTACATTACATTGAAAAATGAGTTTGAAGTAAATTATGCTAAAAATAAAGCATAATTTCTTTCAGATTCAATAAGAAACATGAGTTTCACATTACATATCCGTTTCAAGTGCACTCCAGACTAATTCATTTAGCAAAACCTATATCTTTCTTGTCACTTCTATATTAATTACATTATTGGAAACGGGCTATTCCAGTTGAAATCCATGCACCCCCTGTGGAAGACATGACTTTAATGTTCCCCACACACAAGGAGTGTGAATTTCAAATGGGGTTACCTGAATGGGTGACTACATTTGAAGTCTACACTCCCTGTGTGGGATATTAAGGTCATGTCATCTATAGGGGGTGTATGGATTTCAACTGGAATAGCCCATTATCACTCACTGTATATTGAAAAAAATATCTGCCACTTTTTGAAAGCATGCATTACATTATAAACAGCATGATATTGTTTGATTCTCTTCTTTTTTTCAAAACAAATGCATTTACCAATCACCCTATGACAACCTTATCCCCCCTCCCTCCTCTCCATGGTATGGCAACATCAGTAGGCAGATAGAATTTTACACGGACTCCCAGCAAACACAAAAAGTTTTTAAAACCTTGGTGCAAAACATTCTATCATAATATAATTTAAGTGTAGATAATTCAATATATTTTGCAAAATTGTTTGCCAAATAATATTTTACAATAACATTTTGACAACATATTTTTGCATTTAAAACAGTTAAAAACTTTTTCATGACCTTTATATACCAACATTAAATGTTACTGAAATGTTTTTCACCAAAGGCAAACATGACAGGTGAGATGGTACCAACATGCCTAGTTACCCACAAGATATAGCACTCAATACACATTTAGTTATTTATGTACATCTTCAATAAGGCAAACTATTCTATCTATTTCTGTCTTCCCTGGTCAAGGTTGCCTGTAGTAAGGCAGTTGAGATGGTACCAACATGCCTAGTAACCCACAAGATATAGCACTCAATACACTTTTAGTTATTTATGTACATCTTCAATAAGGCAAACTATTCTATCTATTTCTGTCTTCCCTGGTCAAGGTTGCCTGTAATAAGGCAGGTGAGATGGTACCAACATGCCTAGTAACCCACAAGATATATCACTCAATACACTTTTAGTTACTTATGTATATCTTCAATAAGGCAAACTATTCTATCTATTTCTGTCTTCCCTGGTCAAGGTTGCCTGTAATAAGGCAGGTGAGATGGTACCAACATGCCTAGTAACCCACAAGATATAGCACTCCATACACTTTTAGTTATTTATGTTCATCTTCAATAAGGCAAACTATTCTATCTATTTCTGTCTTCCCTGGTCAAGGTTGCCTGTAGTAAGGCAGGTGAGATGGTACCAACATGCCTAGTAACCCACAAGATATATCACTCCATACACTTTTAGTTATTTATGTTCATCTTCAATAAGGCAAACTATTCTATCTATTTCTGTCTTCCCTGGTCAAGGTTGCCTGTAATAAGGCAGGTGAGATGGTACCAACATGCCTAGTAACCCACAAGATATATCACTCCATACACTTTTAGTTATTTATGTTCATCTTCAATAAGGCAAACTATTCTATCTATTTCTGTCTTCCCTGGTCAAGGTTGCCTGTAGTAAGGCAGGTGAGATGGTACCAACATGCCTAGTAACCCACAAGATATAGCACTCAATACACATTTAGTTATTTATGTATATCTTCAATATGGCAAACTATTCTATCTATTTCTGTCTTCCCTGGTCAAGGTTGCCTGTAATAAGGCAGTTGAGATGGTACCAACATGCCTAGTAACCCACAAGATATAGCACTCAATACACATTTAGTTATTTATGTATATCTTCAATAAGGCAAACTATTCTATCTATTTATGTCTTCCCTGGTCAAGGTTGCCTGTAATAAGGCAGGTGAGATGGTACCAACATGCCTAGTAACCCACAAGATATATCACTCAATACACTTTTAGTTACTTATGTATATCTTCAATAAGGCAAACTATTCTATCTATTTCTGTCTTCCCTGGTCAAGGTTGCCTGTAATAAGGCAGGTGAGATGGTACCAACATGCCTAGTAACCCACAAGATATAGCACTCAATACACTTTTAGTTATTTATGTTCATCTTCAATAAGGCAAACTATTCTATCTATTTCTGTCTTCCCTGGTCAAGGTTGCCTGTAGTAAGGCAGTTGAGATGGTACCAACATGCCTAGTAACCCTCAAGATATAGCACTCAATACACTTTTAGTTATTTATGTACATCTTCAATATGGCAAACTATTCTATCTATTTCTGTCTTCCCTGGTCAAGGTTGCCTGTAATAAGGCAGGTGAGATGGTACCAACATGCCTAGTTACCCACAAGATATAGCACTCAATACACATTTAGTTATTTATGTACATCTTCAATAAAGCAAACTATTTTATCTATTTCTGTCTTCCCTGGTCAAGGTTGCCTGTAGTAAGGCAGTTGAGATGGTACCAACATGCCTAGTAACCCTCAAGATATAGCACTCAATACACTTTTAGTTATTTATGTACATCTTCAATATGGCAAACTATTCTATCTATTTCTGTCTTCCCTGGTCAAGGTTGCCTGTAATAAGGCAGGTGAGATGGTACCAACATGCCTAGTTACCCACAAGATATAGCACTCAATACACATTTAGTTATTTATGTACATCTTCAATATGGCAAACTATTCTGTCTATTTCTGTCTTCCCTGGTCAAGGTTGCCTGTAATAAGGCAGGTGAGATGGTACCAACATGCCTAGTAACCCACAAGATATAGCACTCAATACACATTTAGTTATTTATGTATATCTTCAATAAGGCAAACTATTCTATCTATTTCTGTCTTCCCTGGTTAAGGTTGCCTGTAATAAGGCAGTTGAGATGGTACCAACATGCCTAGTAACCCACTAGATATAGCACTCAATACACATTTAGTTATTTATGTACATCTTCAATAAGGCAAACTATTCTATCTATTTCTGTCTTCCCTGGTCAAGGTTGCCTGTAATAAGGCAGGTGAGATGGTACCAACATGCCTAGTAACCCACAAGATATAGCACTCCATACACTTTTAGTTATTTATGTACATCTTCAATATGGCAAACTATTCTATCTATTTCTGTCTTCCCTGGTCAAGGTTGCCTGTAGTAAGGCAGGTGAGATGGTACCAACATGCCTAGTAACCCACAAGATATATCACTCCATACACTTTTAGTTATTTATGTTCATCTTCAATAAGGCAAACTATTCTATCTATTTCTGTCTTCCCTGGTCAAGGTTGCCTGTAATAAGGCAGGTGAGATGGTACCAACATGCCTAGTAACCCACAAGATATATCACTCCATACACTTTTAGTTATTTATGTTCATCTTCAATAAGGCAAACTATTCTATCTATTTCTGTCTTCCCTGGTCAAGGTTGCCTGTAGTAAGGCAGGTGAGATGGTACCAACATGCCTAGTAACCCACAAGATATAGCACTCAATACACATTTAGTTATTTATGTATATCTTCAATATGGCAAACTATTCTATCTATTTCTGTCTTCCCTGGTCAAGGTTGCCTGTAATAAGGCAGTTGAGATGGTACCAACATGCCTAGTAACCCACAAGATATAGCACTCAATACACATTTAGTTATTTATGTATATCTTCAATAAGGCAAACTATTCTATCTATTTCTGTCTTCCCTGGTCAAGGTTGCCTGTAATAAGGCAGGTGAGATGGTACCAACATGCCTAGTAACCCACAAGATATATCACTCAATACACTTTTAGTTACTTATGTATATCTTCAATAAGGCAAACTATTCTATCTATTTCTGTCTTCCCTGGTCAAGGTTGCCTGTAATAAGGCAGGTGAGATGGTACCAACATGCCTAGTAACCCACAAGATATAGCACTCAATACACTTTTAGTTATTTATGTTCATCTTCAATAAGGCAAACTATTCTATCTATTTCTGTCTTCCCTGGTCAAGGTTGCCTGTAGTAAGGCAGTTGAGATGGTACCAACATGCCTAGTAACCCTCAAGATATAGCACTCAATACACATTTAGTTATTTATGTATATCTTCAATAAGGCAAACTATTCTATCTATTTCTGTCTTCCCTGGTTAAGGTTGCCTGTAATAAGGCAGTTGAGATGGTACCAACATGCCTAGTAACCCACTAGATATAGCACTCAATACACATTTAGTTATTTATGTACATCTTCAATAAGGCAAACTATTCTATCTATTTCTGTCTTCCCTGGTCAGGGTTGCCTGTAATAAGGCAGTTGAGATGGTACCAACATGCCTAGTAACCCACAAGATATAGCACTCAATACACTTTTAGTTACTTATGTACATCTTCAATAAGGCAAACTATTCTATCTATTTCTGTCTTCCCTGGTCAAGGTTGCCTGTAGTAAGGCAGTTGAGATGGTACCAACATGCCTAGTAACCCACTAGATATAGCACTCAATACACATTTAGTTATTTATGTACATCTTCAATATGGCAAACTATTCTGTCTATTTCTGTCTTCCCTGGTCAAGGTTGCCTGTAATAAGGCAGGTGAGATGGTACCAACATGCCTAGTAACCCACAAGATATAGCACTCAATACACATTTAGTTATTTATGTATATCTTCAATAAGGCAAACTATTCTATCTATTTCTGTCTTCCCTAGTCAAGGTTGCCTGTAATAAGGCAGGTGAGATGGTACCAACATGCCTAGTAACCCACAAGATATATCACTCAATGCACATTTAGTTATTTATGTATATCTTCAATAAGGCAAACTATTCTATCTATTTCTGTCTTCCCTGGTCAAGGTTGCCTGTAATAAGGCAGGTGAGATGGTACCAACATGCCTAGTAACCCACAAGATATAGCACTCAATACACATTTAGTTATTTATGTACATCTTCAATAAGGCAAACTATTCTATCTATTTCTGTCTTCCCTGGTCAAGGTTGCCTGTAACAAGGCAGTTGAGATGGTATCAACATGCCTAGTAACCCACAAGATATAGCACTCAATACACATTTAGTTATTTATGTACATCCTCAATAAGGCAAACTATTCTATCTATTTCTGTCTTCCCTGGTCACGGTTGCCTGTAGTAAGGCAGTTGAGATGGTACCAACATGCCTAGTAACCCACAAGATATAGCACTCAATACACTTTTAGTTACTTATGTATATCTTCAATAAGGCGAACTATTCTATCTATTTCTGTCTTTCCTGGTCAAGGTTGCCTGTAATAAGGCAGGTGAGATGGTACCAACATGCCTAGTAACCCTCAAGATATAGCACTCAATACACTTTTAGTTACTTATGTATATCTTCAATAAGGCGAACTATTCTATCTATTTCTGTCTTCCCTGGTCAAGGTTGCCTGTAATAAGGCAGGTGAGATGGTACCAACATGCCTAGTAACCCACAAGATATAGCACTCAATACACATTTAGTTATTTATGTACATCTTCAATATGGCAAACTATTCTGTCTATTTCTGTCTTCCCTGGTCAAGGTTGCCTGTAATAAGGCATTTGAGATGGTACCAACATGCCTAGTAACCCACAAGATATAGCACTCAATACACATTTAGTTATTTATGTACATCTTCAATAAAGCAAACTATTTTATCTATTTCTGTCTTCCCTGGTCAAGGTTGCCTGTAGTAAGGCAGTTGAGATGGTACCAACATGCCTAGTAACCCTCAAGATATAGCACTCAATACACTTTTAGTTATTTATGTACATCTTCAATATGGCAAACTATTCTATCTATTTCTGTCTTCCCTGGTCAAGGTTGCCTGTAATAAGGCAGGTGAGATGGTACCAACATGCCTAGTTACCCACAAGATATAGCACTCAATACACATTTAGTTATTTATGTACATCTTCAATATGGCAAACTATTCTGTCTATTTCTGTCTTCCCTGGTCAAGGTTGCCTGTAATAAGGCAGGTGAGATGGTACCAACATGCCTAGTAACCCACAAGATATAGCACTCAATACACATTTAGTTATTTATGTATATCTTCAATAAGGCAAACTATTCTATCTATTTCTGTCTTCCCTGGTTAAGGTTGCCTGTAATAAGGCAGTTGAGATGGTACCAACATGCCTAGTAACCCACTAGATATAGCACTCAATACACATTTAGTTATTTATGTACATCTTCAATAAGGCAAACTATTCTATCTATTTCTGTCTTCCCTGGTCAGGGTTGCCTGTAATAAGGCAGTTGAGATGGTACCAACATGCCTAGTAACCCACAAGATATAGCACTCAATACACTTTTTAGTTACTTATGTACATCTTCAATAAGGCAAACTATTCTATCTATTTCTGTCTTCCCTGGTCAAGGTTGCCTGTAGTAAGGCAGTTGAGATGGTACCAACATGCCTAGTAACCCACTAGATATAGCACTCAATACACATTTAGTTATTTATGTACATCTTCAATATGGCAAACTATTCTGTCTATTTCTGTCTTCCCTGGTCAAGGTTGCCTGTAATAAGGCAGGTGAGATGGTACCAACATGCCTAGTAACCCACAAGATATAGCACTCAATACACATTTAGTTATTTATGTATATCTTCAATAAGGCAAACTATTCTATCTATTTCTGTCTTCCCTAGTCAAGGTTGCCTGTAATAAGGCAGGTGAGATGGTACCAACATGCCTAGTAACCCACAAGATATATCACTCAATGCACTTTTAGTTATTTATGTATATCTTCAATAAGGCAAACTATTCTATCTATTTCTGTCTTCCCTGGTCAAGGTTGCCTGTAACAAGGCAGTTGAGATGGTATCAACATGCCTAGTAACCCACAAGATATAGCACTCAATACACATTTAGTTATTTATGTACATCTTCAATAAGGCAAACTATTCTATCTATTTCTGTCTTCCCTGGTCACGGTTGCCTGTAGTAAGGCAGTTGAGATGGTACCAACATGCCTAGTAACCCACAAGATATAGCACTCAATACACTTTTAGTTACTTATGTATATCTTCAATAAGGCGAACTATTCTATCTATTTCTGTCTTCCCTGGTCAAGGTTGCCTGTAATAAGGCAGGTGAGATGGTACCAACATGCCTAGTAACCCTCAAGATATAGCACTCAATACACACTTAGTTACTTATGTATATCTTCAATAAGGCGAACTATTCTATCTATTTCTGTCTTCCCTGGTCAAGGTTGCCTGTAATAAGGCAGGTGAGATGGTACCAACATGCCTAGTAACCCACAAGATATAGCACTCAATACACATTTAGTTATTTATGTACATCTTCAATATGGCAAACTATTCTGTCTATTTCTGTCTTCCCTGGTCAAGGTTGCCTGTAATAAGGCATTTGAGATGGTACCAACATGCCTAGTAACCCACAAGATATAGCACTCAATACACATTTAGTTATTTATGTACATCTTCAATAAAGCAAACTATTTTATCTATTTCTGTCTTCCCTGGTCAAGGTTGCCTGTAGTAAGGCAGTTGAGATGGTACCAACATGCCTAGTAACCCTCAAGATATAGCACTCAATACACTTTTAGTTATTTATGTACATCTTCAATATGGCAAACTATTCTATCTATTTCTGTCTTCCCTGGTCAAGGTTGCCTGTAATAAGGCAGGTGAGATGGTACCAACATGCCTAGTTACCCACAAGATATAGCACTCAATACACATTTAGTTATTTATGTACATCTTCAATATGGCAAACTATTCTGTCTATTTCTGTCTTCCCTGGTCAAGGTTGCCTGTAATAAGGCAGGTGAGATGGTACCAACATGCCTAGTAACCCACAAGATATAGCACTCAATACACATTTAGTTATTTATGTATATCTTCAATAAGGCAAACTATTCTATCTATTTCTGTCTTCCCTGGTTAAGGTTGCCTGTAATAAGGCAGTTGAGATGGTACCAACATGCCTAGTAACCCACTAGATATAGCACTCAATACACATTTAGTTATTTATGTACATCTTCAATAAGGCAAACTATTCTATCTATTTCTGTCTTCCCTGGTCAGGGTTGCCTGTAATAAGGCAGTTGAGATGGTACCAACATGCCTAGTAACCCACAAGATATAGCACTCAATACACTTTTAGTTACTTATGTACATCTTCAATAAGGCAAACTATTCTATCTATTTCTGTCTTCCCTGGTCAAGGTTGCCTGTAGTAAGGCAGTTGAGATGGTACCAACATGCCTAGTAACCCACAAGATATAGCACTCAATACACATTCAGTTATTTATGTACATCTTCAATAAGGCAAACTATTCTATCTATTTCTGTCTTCCCTGGTCAAGGTTGCCTGTAACAAGGCAGTTGAGATGGTATCAACATGCCTAGTAACCCACAAGATATAGCACTCAATACACATTTAGTTATTTATGTACATCTTCAATAAGGCAAACTATTCTATCTATTTCTGTCTTCCCTGGTCACGGTTGCCTGTAGTAAGGCAGTTGAGATGGTACCAACATGCCTAGTAACCCACAAGATATAGCACTCAATACACTTTTAGTTACTTATGTATATCTTCAATAAGGCGAACTATTATATCTATTTCTGTCTTCCCTGGTCAAGGTTGCCTGTAATAAGGCAGGTGAGATGGTACCAACATGCCTAGTAACCCTCAAGATATAGCACTCAATACACTTTTAGTTACTTATGTATATCTTCAATAAGGCGAACTATTCTATCTATTTCTGTCTTCCCTGGTCAAGGTTGCCTGTAATAAGGCAGGTGAGATGGTACCAACATGCCTAGTAACCCTCAAGATATAGCACTCAATACACTTTTAGTTACTTATGTACATCTTCAATAAGGCAAACTATTCTAGCTATTTCTGTCTTCCCTGGTCAAGGTTGCCTGTAATAAGGCAGGTGAGATGGTACCAACATGCCTAGTAACCCACTAGATATAGCCCTCAATACACATTTAGTTATTTATGTATATCTTCAATAAGGCAAACTATTCTATCTATTTCTGTCTTCCCTGGTCAAGGTTGCCTGTAGTAAGGCAGTTGAGATGGTACCAACATGCCTAGTAACCCACAAGATATAGCACTCAATACACATTTAGTTATTTATGTACATCTTCAATAAGGCAAACTATTCTATCTATTTCTGTCTTCCCTGGTCAAGGTTGCCTGTAGTAAGGCAGTTGAGATGGTACCAACATGCCTAGTAACCCACAAGATATAGCACTCAATACACATTTAGTTATTTATGCATATCTTCAATAAGGCGAACTATTCTATCTATTTCTGTCTTCCCTGGTTAAGGTTGCCTGTAATAAGGCAGTTGAGATGGTACCAACATGCCTAGTAACCCACTAGATATAGCACTCCATACACATTTAGTTATTTATGTACATCTTCAATAAGGCAAACTATTCTATCTATTTCTGTCTTCCCTGGTCAGGGTTGCCTGTAATAAGGCAGTTGATATGGTACCAACATGCCTAGTAACCCACAAGATATAGCACTCAATACACTTTTAGTTACTTATGTATATCTTCAATAAGGCAAACTATTCTATCTATTTCTGTCTTCCCTGGTCAAGGTTGCCTGTAATAAGGCAGGTGAGATGGTACCAACATGCCTAGTAACCCACAAGATATAGCACTCAATACACATTTAGTTATTTATGTATATCTTCAATAAGGCGAACTATTCTATCTATTTCTGTCTTCCCTGGTCAAGGTTGCCTGTAATAAGGCAGGTGAGATGGTACCAACATGCCTAGTAACCCACTAGATATAGCACTCAATACACATTTAGTTATTTATGTACATCTTCAATATGGCAAACTATTCTATCTATTTCTGTCTTCCCTGGTCAAGGTTGCCTGTAATAAGGCAGTTGAGATGGTACCAACATGCCTAGTAACCCACAAGATATAGCACTCAATACACATTTAGTTACTTATGTATATCTTCAATAAGGCGAACTATTCTATCTATTTCTGTCTTCCCTGGTCAAGGTTGCCTGTAATAAGGCAGTTGAGATGGTACCAACATGCCTAGTAACCCACTAGATATAGCACTCAATACACATTTAGTTATTTATGTTCATCTTCAATAAGGCGAACTATTCTATCTATTTCTGTCTTCCCTGGTCAAGGTTGCCTGTAATAAGGCAGTTGAGATGGTACCAACATGCCTAGTTACCCACAAGATGTAGCACTCAATACACATTTAGTTATTTATGTTCATCTTCAATAAGGCAAACTATTCAATCTATTTCTGTCTTCCCTGGTCAAGGTTGCCTGTAATAAGGCAGGTAAGATGGTACCAACATGCCTAGTAACCCACAAGATATAGCACTCAATACACTTTTAGTTATTTATGTACATCTTCAATAAGGTGAACTATTCTATCTATTTCTGTCTTCCCTGGTCAAGGTTGCCTGTAATAAGGCAGGTAAGATGGTACCAACATGCCTAGTAACCCACAAGATATAGCACTCAATACACTTTTAGTTATTTATGTTTATCTTCAATAAGGCAAACTATTCTCGCTATTTCTATCTTCCCTTGTCAAGGTTGCCTTTAATAAGGCAGGTAAGATGGTACCAACATGCCTAGTAACCCACGAGATATATCACTCAATACAGATTTAGTTATTTATGTACATCTTCAATAAGGTGAACTATTCTATCTATTTCTGTCTTCCCTGGTCAAGGTTTCCTGTAATAAGGCAGTTGAGATGGTACCAACATGCCTAGTAACCCACAAGATATAGCAATCAATACACTTTAAGTTATTTATGTTCATCTTCAATATGGCAAACTATTCTATCTATTTCTGTCTTCCCTGCTCAAGGTTGCCTGTAATAAGGCAGTTGAGATGGTACCAACATGCCTAGTAACCCACAAGATATAGCAATCAATACACTTTAAGTTATTTATGTTCATCTTCAATATGGCAAACTATTCTATCTATTTCTGTCTTCCCTGGTCAAGGTTGCCTGTAATAAGGCAGTTGAGATGGTACCAACATGCCTAGTAACCCACAAGATATAGCACTCAATACACATTTAGTTATTTATGTATATCTTCAATAAGGCGAACTATTCTATCTATTTCTGTCTTCCCTGGTCAAGGTTTCCTGTAATAAGGCAGTTGAGATGGTACCAACATGCCTAGTAACCCACAAGATATATCACTCAATACAGATTTAGTTATTTATGTTCATCTTCAATAAAGCAAACTATTCTATCTATTTCTGTCTTCCCTGGTCAAGGTTTCCTGTAATAAGGCAGTTGAGATGGTACTAACATGCCTAGTAACCCTCAAGATATAGCACTTAATATACTTTTAGTTACTTATGTATATCTTCAATAAGGCAAACTATTCTATCTATTTCTGTCTTCCCTGGTCAAGGTTGCCTGTAGTAAGGCAGGTGAGATGGTACCAACATGCCTAGTAACCCACAAGATATAGCACTCAATACACATTTAGTTATTTATGTATATCTTCAATATGGCAAACTATTCTATCTATTTCTGTCTTCCCTGGTCAAGGTTGCCTGTAATAAGGCAGTTGAGATGGTACCAACATGCCTAGTAACCCACAAGATATAGCACTCAATACACATTTAGTTATTTATGTATATCTTCAATAAGGCAAACTATTCTATCTATTTATGTCTTCCCTGGTCAAGGTTGCCTGTAATAAGGCAGGTGAGATGGTACCAACATGCCTAGTAACCCACAAGATATATCACTCAATACACTTTTAGTTACTTATGTATATCTTCAATAAGGCAAACTATTCTATCTATTTCTGTCTTCCCTGGTCAAGGTTGCCTGTAATAAGGCAGGTGAGATGGTACCAACATGCCTAGTAACCCACAAGATATAGCACTCAATACACTTTTAGTTATTTATGTTCATCTTCAATAAGGCAAACTATTCTATCTATTTCTGTCTTCCCTGGTCAAGGTTGCCTGTAGTAAGGCAGTTGAGATGGTACCAACATGCCTAGTAACCCTCAAGATATAGCACTCAATACACTTTTAGTTATTTATGTACATCTTCAATATGGCAAACTATTCTATCTATTTCTGTCTTCCCTGGTCAAGGTTGCCTGTAATAAGGCAGGTGAGATGGTACCAACATGCCTAGTTACCCACAAGATATAGCACTCAATACACATTTAGTTATTTATGTACATCTTCAATAAAGCAAACTATTTTATCTATTTCTGTCTTCCCTGGTCAAGGTTGCCTGTAGTAAGGCAGTTGAGATGGTACCAACATGCCTAGTAACCCTCAAGATATAGCACTCAATACACTTTTAGTTATTTATGTACATCTTCAATATGGCAAACTATTCTATCTATTTCTGTCTTCCCTGGTCAAGGTTGCCTGTAATAAGGCAGGTGAGATGGTACCAACATGCCTAGTTACCCACAAGATATAGCACTCAATACACATTTAGTTATTTATGTACATCTTCAATATGGCAAACTATTCTGTCTATTTCTGTCTTCCCTGGTCAAGGTTGCCTGTAATAAGGCAGGTGAGATGGTACCAACATGCCTAGTAACCCACAAGATATAGCACTCAATACACATTTAGTTATTTATGTATATCTTCAATAAGGCAAACTATTCTATCTATTTCTGTCTTCCCTGGTTAAGGTTGCCTGTAATAAGGCAGTTGAGATGGTACCAACATGCCTAGTAACCCACTAGATATAGCACTCAATACACATTTAGTTATTTATGTACATCTTCAATAAGGCAAACTATTCTATCTATTTCTGTCTTCCCTGGTCAAGGTTGCCTGTAATAAGGCAGGTGAGATGGTACCAACATGCCTAGTAACCCACAAGATATAGCACTCCATACACTTTTAGTTATTTATGTTCATCTTCAATAAGGCAAACTATTCTATCTATTTCTGTCTTCCCTGGTCAAGGTTGCCTGTAGTAAGGCAGGTGAGATGGTACCAACATGCCTAGTAACCCACAAGATATATCACTCCATACACTTTTAGTTATTTATGTTCATCTTCAATAAGGCAAACTATTCTATCTATTTCTGTCTTCCCTGGTCAAGGTTGCCTGTAATAAGGCAGGTGAGATGGTACCAACATGCCTAGTAACTCACAAGATATATCACTCCATACACTTTTAGTTATTTATGTTCATCTTCAATAAGGCAAACTATTCTATCTATTTCTGTCTTCCCTGGTCAAGGTTGCCTGTAGTAAGGGAGGTGAGATGGTACCAACATGCCTAGTAACCCACAAGATATAGCACTCAATACACATTTAGTTATTTATGTATATCGTCAATATGGCAAACTATTCTATCTATTTCTGTCTTCCCTGGTCAAGGTTGCCTGTAATAAGGCAGTTGAGATGGTACCAACATGCCTAGTAACCCACAAGATATAGCACTCAATACACATTTAGTTATTTATGTATATCTTCAATAAGGCAAACTATTCTATCTATTTCTGTCTTCCCTGGTCAAGGTTGCCTGTAATAAGGCAGGTGAGATGGTACCAACATGCCTAGTAACCCACAAGATATATCACTCAATACACTTTTTAGTTACTTATGTATATCTTCAATAAGGCAAACTATTCTATCTATTTCTGTCTTCCCTGGTCAAGGTTGCCTGTAATAAGGCAGGTGAGATGGTACCAACATGCCTAGTAACCCACAAGATATAGCACTCAATACACTTTTAGTTATTTATGTTCATCTTCAATAAGGCAAACTATTCTATCTATTTCTGTCTTCCCTGGTCAAGGTTGCCTGTAGTAAGGCAGTTGAGATGGTACCAACATGCCTAGTAACCCTCAAGATATAGCACTCAATACACTTTTAGTTATTTATGTACATCTTCAATATGGCAAACTATTCTATCTATTTCTGTCTTCCCTGGTCAAGGTTGCCTGTAATAAGGCAGGTGAGATGGTACCAACATGCCTAGTTACCCACAAGATATAGCACTCAATACACATTTAGTTATTTATGTACATCTTCAATAAAGCAAACTATTTTATCTATTTCTGTCTTCCCTGGTCAAGGTTGCCTGTAGTAAGGCAGTTGAGATGGTACCAACATGCCTAGTAACCCTCAAGATATAGCACTCAATACACTTTTAGTTATTTATGTACATCTTCAATATGGCAAACTATTCTATCTATTTCTGTCTTCCCTGGTCAAGCTTGCCTGTAATAAGGCAGGTGAGATGGTACCAACATGCCTAGTTACCCACAAGATATAGCACTCAATACACATTTAGTTATTTATGTACATCTTCAATATGGCAAACTATTCTGTCTATTTCTGTCTTCCCTGGTCAAGGTTGCCTGTAATAAGGCAGGTGAGATGGTACCAACATGCCTAGTAACCCACAAGATATAGCACTCAATACACATTTAGTTATTTATGTATATCTTCAATAAGGCAAACTATTCTATCTATTTCTGTCTTCCCTGGTTAAGGTTGCCTGTAATAAGGCAGTTGAGATGGTACCAACATGCCTAGTAACCCACTAGATATAGCACTCAATACACATTTAGTTATTTATGTACATCTTCAATAAGGCAAACTATTCTATCTATTTCTGTCTTCCCTGGTCAGGGTTGCCTGTAATAAGGCAGTTGAGATGGTACCAACATGCCTAGTAACCCACAAGATATAGCACTCAATACACTTTTAGTTACTTATGTACATCTTCAATAAGGCAAACTATTCTATCTATTTCTGTCTTCCCTGGTCAAGGTTGCCTGTAGTAAGGCAGTTGAGATGGTACCAACATGCCTAGTAACCCACTAGATATAGCACTCAATACACATTTAGTTATTTATGTACATCTTCAATATGGCAAACTATTCTGTCTATTTCTGTCTTCCCTGGTCAAGGTTGCCTGTAATAAGGCAGGTGAGATGGTACCAACATGCCTAGTAACCCACAAGATATAGCACTCAATACACATTTAGTTATTTATGTATATCTTCAATAAGGCAAACTATTCTATCTATTTCTGTCTTCCCTAGTCAAGGTTGCCTGTAATAAGGCAGGTGAGATGGTACCAACATGCCTAGTAACCCACAAGATATATCACTCAATGCACTTTTAGTTATTTATGTATATCTTCAATAAGGCAAACTATTCTATCTATTTCTGTCTTCCCTGGTCAAGGTTGCCTGTAATAAGGCAGGTGAGATGGTACCAACATGCCTAGTAACCCACAAGATATAGCACTCAATACACATTTAGTTATTTATGTACATCTTCAATAAGGCAAACTATTCTATCTATTTCTGTCTTCCCTGGTCAAGGTTGCCTGTAACAAGGCAGTTGAGATGGTATCAACATGCCTAGTAACCCACAAGATATAGCACTCAATACGCATTTAGTTATTTATGTACATCTTCAATAAGGCAAACTATTCTATCTATTTCTGTCTTCCCTGGTCACGGTTGCCTGTAGTAAGGCAGTTGAGATGGTACCAACATGCCTAGTAACCCACAAGATATAGCACTCAATACACTTTTAGTTACTTATGTATATCTTCAATAAGGCGAACTATTCTATCTATTTCTGTCTTCCCTGGTCAAGGTTGCCTGTAATAAGGCAGGTGAGATGGTACCAACATGCCTCGTAACCCTCAAGATATAGCACTCAATACACTTTTAGTTACTTATGTATATCTTCAATAAGGCGAACTATTCTATCTATTTCTGTCTTCCCTGGTCAAGGTTGCCTGTAATAAGGCAGGTGAGATGGTACCAACATGCCTAGTAACCCACAAGATATAGCACTCAATACACATTTAGTTATTTATGTACATCTTCAATATGGCAAACTATTCTGTCTATTTCTGTCTTCCCTGGTCAAGGTTGCCTGTAATAAGGCATTTGAGATGGTACCAACATGCCTAGTAACCCACAAGATATAGCACTCAATACACATTTAGTTATTTATGTACATCTTCAATAAAGCAAACTATTTTATCTATTTCTGTCTTCCCTGGTCAAGGTTGCCTGTAGTAAGGCAGTTGAGATGGTACCAACATGCCTAGTAACCCTCAAGATATAGCACTCAATACACTTTTAGTTATTTATGTACATCTTCAATATGGCAAACTATTCTATCTATTTCTGTCTTCCCTGGTCAAGGTTGCCTGTAATAAGGCAGGTGAGATGGTACCAACATGCCTAGTAACCCACAAGATATAGCACTCAATACACATTTACTTATTTATGTATATCTTCAATAAGGCAAACTATTCTATCTATTTCTGTCTTCCCTGGTTAAGGTTGCCTGTAATAAGGCAGTTGAGATGGTACCAACATGCCTAGTAACCCACTAGATATAGCACTCAATACACATTTAGTTATTTATGTACATCTTCAATAAGGCAAACTATTCTATCTATTTCTGTCTTCCCTGGTCAGGGTTGCCTGTAATAAGGCAGTTAAGATGGTACCAACATGCCTAGTAACCCACAAGATATAGCACTCAATACACTTTTAGTTACTTATGTACATCTTCAATAAGGCAAACTATTCTATCTATTTCTGTCTTCCCTGGTCAAGGTTGCCTGTAGTAAGGCAGTTGAGATGGTACCAACATGCCTAGTAACCCACTAGATATAGCACTCAATACACATTTAGTTATTTATGTACATCTTCAATATGGCAAACTATTCTGTCTATTTCTGTCTTCCCTGGTCAAGGTTGCCTGTAATAAGGCAGGTGAGATGGTACCAACATGCCTAGTAACCCACAAGATATAGCACTCAATACACATTTAGTTATTTATGTATATCTTCAATAAGGCAAACTATTCTATCTATTTCTGTCTTCCCTAGTCAAGGTTGCCTGTAATAAGGCAGGTGAGATGGTACCAACATGCCTAGTAACCCACAAGATATATCACTCAATGCACTTTTAGTTATTTATGTATATCTTCAATAAGGCAAACTATTCTATCTATTTCTGTCTTCCCTGGTCAAGGTTGCCTGTAATAAGGCAGGTGAGATGGTACCAACATGCCTAGTAACCCACTAGATATAGCACTCAATACACATTTAGTTATTTATGTACATCTTCAATATGGCAAACTATTCTGTCTATTTCTGTCTTCCCTGGTCAAGGTTGCCTGTAATAAGGCAGGTGAGATGGTACCAACATGCCTAGTAACCCACAAGATATAGCACTCAATACACATTTAGTTATTTATGTATATCTTCAATAAGGCAAACTATTCTATCTATTTCTGTCTTCCCTAGTCAAGGTTGCCTGTAATAAGGCAGGTGAGATGGTACCAACATGCCTAGTAACCCACAAGATATATCACTCAATGCACTTTTAGTTATTTATGTATATCTTCAATAAGGCAAACTATTCTATCTATTTCTGTCTTCCCTGGTCAAGGTTGCCTGTAATAAGGCAGGTGAGATGGTACCAACATGCCTAGTAACCCACAAGATATAGCACTCAATACACATTTAGTTATTTATGTACATCTTCAATAAGGCAAACTATTCTATCTATTTCTGTCTTCCCTGGTCAAGGTTGCCTGTAACAAGGCAGTTGAGATGGTATCAACATGCCTAGTAACCCACAAGATATAGCACTCAATACACATTTAGTTATTTATGTACATCTTCAATAAGGCAAACTATTCTATCTATTTCTGTCTTCCCTGGTCACGGTTGCCTGTAGTAAGGCAGTTGAGATGGTACCAACATGCCTAGTAACCCACAAGATATAGCACTCAATACACTTTTAGTTACTTATGTATATCTTCAATAAGGCGAACTATTCTATCTATTTCTGTCTTCCCTGGTCAAGGTTGCCTGTAATAAGGCAGGTGAGATGGTACCAACATGCCTCGTAACCCTCAAGATATAGCACTCAATACACTTTTAGTTACTTATGTATATCTTCAATAAGGCGAACTATTCTATCTATTTCTGTCTTCCCTGGTCAAGGTTGCCTGTAATAAGGCAGGTGAGATGGTACCAACATGCCTAGTAACCCACAAGATATAGCACTCAATACACATTTAGTTATTTATGTACATCTTCAATATGGCAAACTATTCTGTCTATTTCTGTCTTCCCTGGTCAAGGTTGCCTGTAATAAGGCATTTGAGATGGTACCAACATGCCTAGTAACCCACAAGATATAGCACTCAATACACATTTAGTTATTTATGTACATCTTCAATAAAGCAAACTATTTTATCTATTTCTGTCTTCCCTGGTCAAGGTTGCCTGTAGTAAGGCAGTTGAGATGGTACCAACATGCCTAGTAACCCTCAAGATATAGCACTCAATACACTTTTAGTTATTTATGTACATCTTCAATATGGCAAACTATTCTATCTATTTCTGTCTTCCCTGGTCAAGGTTGCCTGTAATAAGGCAGGTGAGATGGTACCAACATGCCTAGTAACCCACAAGATATAGCACTCAATACACATTTAGTTATTTATGTATATCTTCAATAAGGCAAACTATTCTATCTATTTCTGTCTTCCCTGGTTAAGGTTGCCTGTAATAAGGCAGTTGAGATGGTACCAACATGCCTAGTAACCCACTAGATATAGCACTCAATACACATTTAGTTATTTATGTACATCTTCAATAAGGCAAACTATTCTATCTATTTCTGTCTTCCCTGGTCAGGGTTGCCTGTAATAAGGCAGTTAAGATGGTACCAACATGCCTAGTAACCCACAAGATATAGCACTCAATACACTTTTAGTTACTTATGTACATCTTCAATAAGGCAAACTATTCTATCTATTTCTGTCTTCCCTGGTCAAGGTTGCCTGTAGTAAGGCAGTTGAGATGGTACCAACATGCCTAGTAACCCACTAGATATAGCACTCAATACACATTTAGTTATTTATGTACATCTTCAATATGGCAAACTATTCTGTCTATTTCTGTCTTCCCTGGTCAAGGTTGCCTGTAATAAGGCAGGTGAGATGGTACCAACATGCCTAGTAACCCACAAGATATAGCACTCAATACACATTTAGTTATTTATGTATATCTTCAATAAGGCAAACTATTCTATCTATTTCTGTCTTCCCTAGTCAAGGTTGCCTGTAATAAGGCAGGTGAGATGGTACCAACATGCCTAGTAACCCACAAGATATATCACTCAATGCACTTTTAGTTATTTATGTATATCTTCAATAAGGCAAACTATTCTATCTATTTCTGTCTTCCCTGGTCAAGGTTGCCTGTAATAAGGCAGGTGAGATGGTACCAACATGCCTAGTAACCCACAAGATATAGCACTCAATACACATTTAGTTATTTATGTACATCTTCAATAAGGCAAACTATTCTATCTATTTCTGTCTTCCCTGGTCAAGGTTGCCTGTAACAAGGCAGTTGAGATGGTATCAACATGCCTAGTAACCCACAAGATATAGCACTCAATACACATTTAGTTATTTATGTACATCTTCAATAAGGCAAACTATTCTATCTATTTCTGTCTTCCCTGGTCACGGTTGCCTGTAGTAAGGCAGTTGAGATGGTACCAACATGCCTAGTAACCCACAAGATATAGCACTCAATACACTTTTAGTTACTTATGTATATCTTCAATAAGGCGAACTATTCTATCTATTTCTGTCTTCCCTGGTCAAGGTTGCCTGTAATAAGGCAGGTGAGATGGTACCAACATGCCTAGTAACCCTCAAGATATAGCACTCAATACACTTTTAGTTACTTATGTATATCTTCAATAAGGCGAACTATTCTATCTATTTCTGTCTTCCCTGGTCAAGGTTGCCTGTAATAAGGCAGGTGAGATGGTACCAACATGCCTAGTAACCCTCAAGATATAGCACTCAATACACTTTTAGTTACTTATGTACATCTTCAATAAGGCAAACTATTCTAGCTATTTCTGTCTTCCCTGGTCAAGGTTGCCTGTAATAAGGCAGGTGAGATGGTACCAACATGCCTAGTAACCCACTAGATATAGCACTCAATACACATTTAGTTATTTATGTATATCTTCAATAAGGCAAACTATTCTATCTATTTCTGTCTTCCCTGGTCAAGGTTGCCTGTAGTAAGGCAGTTGAGATGGTACCAACATGCCTAGTAACCCACAAGATATAGCACTCAATACACATTTAGTTATTTATGTACATCTTCAATAAGGCAAACTATTCTATCTATTTCTGTCTTCCCTGGTCAAGGTTGCCTGTAGTAAGGCAGTTGAGATGGTACCAACATGCCTAGTAACCCACAAGATATAGCACTCAATACACATTTAGTTATTTATGCATATCTTCAATAAGGCGAACTATTCTATCTATTTCTGTCTTCCCTGGTTAAGGTTGCCTGTAATAAGGCAGTTGAGATGGTACCAACATGCCTAGTAACCCACTAGATATAGCACTCCATACACATTTAGTTATTTATGTACATCTTCAATAAGGCAAACTATTCTATCTATTTCTGTCTTCCCTGGTCAGGGTTGCCTGTAATAAGGCAGTTGATATGGTACCAACATGCCTAGTAACCCACAAGATATAGCACTCAATACACTTTTAGTTACTTATGTATATCTTCAATAAGGCAAACTATTCTATCTATTTCTGTCTTCCCTGGTCAAGGTTGCCTGTAATAAGGCAGGTGAGATGGTACCAACATGCCTAGTAACCCACAAGATATAGCACTCAATACACATTTAGTTATTTATGTATATCTTCAATAAGGCAAACTATTCTATCTATTTCTATCTTCCCTGGTCAATGTTGCCTGTAATAAGGCAGTTGAGATGGTACCAACATGCCTAGTAACCCACAAGATATAGCACTCAATACACATTTAGTTACTTATGTATATCTTCAATAAGGCGAACTATTCTATCTATTTCTGTCTTCCCTGGTCAAGGTTGCCTGTAATAAGGCAGGTGAGATGGTACCAACATGCCTAGTAACCCACTAGATATAGCACTCAATACACATTTAGTTATTTATGTACATCTTCAATATGGCAAACTATTCTATCTATTTCTGTCTTCCCTGGTCAAGGTTGCCTGTAATAAGGCAGTTGAGATGGTACCAACATGCCTAGTAACCCACAAGATATAGCACTCAATACACATTTAGTTACTTATGTATATCTTCAATAAGGCGAACTATTCTATCTATTTCTGTCTTCCCTGGTCAATGTTGCCTGTAATAAGGCAGTTGAGATGGTACCAACATGCCTAGTAACCCACTAGATTTAGCACTCAATACACATTTAGTTATTTATGTTCATCTTCAATAAGGCGAACTATTCTATCTATTTCTGTCTTCCCTGGTCAAGGTTGCCTGTAATAAGGCAGTTGAGATGGTACCAACATGCCTAGTTACCCACAAGATGTAGCACTCAATACACATTTAGTTATTTATGTTCATCTTCAATAAGGCAAACTATTCAATCTATTTCTGTCTTCCCTGGTCAAGGTTGCCTGTAATAAGGCAGGTAAGATGGTACCAACATGCCTAGTAACCCACAAGATATAGCACTCAATACACTTTTAGTTATTTATGTACATCTTCAATAAGGTGAACTATTCTATCTATTTCTGTCTTCCCTGGTCAAGGTTGCCTGTAATAAGGCAGGTAAGATGGTACCAACATGCCTAGTAACCCACAAGATATAGCACTCAATACACTTTTAGTTATTTATGTTTATCTTCAATAAGGCAAACTATTCTCGCTATTTCTGTCTTCCCTGGTCAAGGTTGCCTGTAATAAGGCAGGTAAGATGGTACCAACATGCCTAGTAACCCACGAGATATATCACTCAATACAGATTTAGTTATTTATGTACATCTTCAATAAGGTGAACTATTCTATCTATTTCTGTCTTCCCTGGTCAAGGTTTCCTGTAATAAGGCAGTTGAGATGGTACCAACATGCCTAGTAACCCACAAGATATAGCAATCAATACACTTTAAGTTATTTATGTTCATCTTCAATATGGCAAACTATTCTATCTATTTCTGTCTTCCCTGATCAAGGTTGCCTGTAATAAGGCAGTTGAGATGGTACCAACATGCCTAGTAACCCACAAGATATAGCAATCAATACACTTTAAGTTATTTATGTTCATCTTCAATATGGCAAACTATTCTATCTATTTCTGTCTTCCCTGGTCAAGGTTGCCTGTAATAAGGCAGTTGAGATGGTACCAACATGCCTAGTAACACACAAGATATAGCACTCAATACACATTTAGTTATTTATGTATATCTTCAATAAGGCGAACTATTCTATCTATTTCTGTCTTCCCTGGTCAAGGTTTCCTGTAATAAGGCAGTTGAGATGGTACCAACATGCCTAGTAACCCACAAGATATATCACTCAATACAGATTTAGTTATTTATGTTCATCTTCAATAAAGCAAACTATTCTATCTATTTCTGTCTTCCCTGGTCAAGGTTTCCTGTAATAAGGCAGTTGAGATGGTACTAACATGCCTAGTAACCCTCAAGATATAGCACTTAATATACTTTTAGTTACTTATGTATATCTTCAATAAGGCGAACTATTCTATCTATTTCTGTCTTCCCTGGTCAAGGTTTCCTGTAATAAGGCATTTGAGATGGTACCAACATGCCTAGTAACCCACAAGATATAGCACTCAATACACATTTAGTTATTTATGTACATCTTCAATAAGGCAAACTATTCTATCTATTTCTGTCTTCCCTGGTCAAGGTTTCCTGTAATAAGGCAGTTGAGATGGTACCAACATGCCTAGTAACCCACGAGATATATCACTCAATACAGATTTAGTTATTTATGTACATCTTCAATAAGGCAAACTATTCTAGCTATTTCTATCTTCCCTGGTCAGGGTTGCCTGTAATAAGGCAGTTGAGATGGTACCAACATGCTTAGTTACCCACAAGATATAGCACTTAATACACTTTTAGTTATTTATGTATATCTTCAATAAGGCAAACTATTCTATCTATTTCTGTCTTCCCTGGTCAAGGTTGCCTGTAATAAGGCAGGTGAGATGGTACCAACATGCCTAGTAACCCACAAGATATAGCACTCAATACACTTTTAGTTATTTATGTTCATCTTCAATAAAGCAAACTATTCTATCTATTTCTGTCTTCCCTGGTCAAGGTTTCCTGTAATAAGGCAGTTGAGATGGTACCAACATGCCTAGTAACCCACAAGATATAGCACTCAATACACATTTAGTTATTTATGTACATCTTCAATAAGGCAAACTATTCTATCTATTTCTGTCTTCCCTGGTCAAGGTTGCCTGTAGTAAGGCAGTTGAGATGGTACCAACATGCCTAGTAACCCACAAGATATAGCACTCAATACACTTTTAGTTACTTATGTATATCTTCAATAAGGCGAACTATTCTATCTATTTCTGTCTTCCCTGGTCAAGGTTGCATGTAATAAGGCAGGTGAGATGGTACCAACATGCCTAGTAACCCACTAGATATAGCACTTAATATACTTTTAGTTATTTATGTATATCTTCAATAAGGCGAACTATTCTATCTATTTCTGTCTTCCCTGGTTAAGATTGCCTGTAATAAGGCAGTTGAGATGGTATCAACATGCCTAGTAACCCACGAGATATAGCACTCAATACACTGTTAGTTATTTATGTACATCTTCAATAAAGCAAACTATTCTATCTATTTCTGTCTTCCCTGGTCAAGGTTGCCTGTAATAAGGCAGGTGAGATGGTACCAACATGCCTAGTAACCCACAAGATATAGCACTCAATACACTTTTAGTTACTTATGTATATCTTCAATAAGGCAAACTATTCTATCTATTTCTGTCTTCCCTGGTCAAGGTTTCCTGTAATAAGGCAGGTGAGATGGTACCAACATGCCTAGTAACCCACAAGATATAGCACTCAATACACTTTTAGTTACTTATGTATATCTTCAATAAGGCAAACTATTCTATCTATTTCTGTCTTCCCTGGTTAAGATTGCCTGTAATAAGGCAGTTGAGATGGTACCAACATGCCTAGTAACCCACGAGATATAGCACTCAATACACTTTTAGTTATTTATGTACATCTTCAATAAAGCAAACTATTCTATCTATTTCTGTCTTCCCTGGTCAAGGTTGCCTGTAATAAGGCAGTTGAGATGGTACCAACATGCCTAGTAACCCTCAAGATATAGCACTCAATACAGTTTTAGTTATTTATGTACATCTTCAATAAGGTGAACTATTCTATCTATTTCTGTCTTCCCTGGTTAAGGTTGCCTGTAATAAGGCAGTTGAGATGGTACCAACATGCCTAGTAACCCACAAGATATAGCACTCAATATACTTTTAGTTATTTATGTACATCTTCAATATGGCAAACTATTCTATCTATTTCTGTCTTCCCTGGTCAAGGTTGCCTGTAGTAAGGCAGTTGAGATGGTACCAACATGCCTAGTAACCCACAAGATATAGCACTCCATACACATTTAGTTATTTATGTATATCTTCAATAAGGCAAACTATTCTATCTATTTCTGTCTTCCCTGGTCAAGGTTGCCTGTAATAAGGCAGGTGAGATGGTACCAACATGCCTAGTTACCCACAAGATATAGCACTTAATATACTTTTAGTTATTTATGTACATCTTCAATATGGCAAACTATTTTATCTATTTCTGTCTTCCCTGGTCAAGGGTGCCTGTAATAAGGCAGGTGAGATGGTACCAACATGCCTAGTAACCCACAAGATATAGCACTCCATACACATTTAGTTATTTATGTATATCTTCAATAAGGCAAACTATTCTATCTATTTCTGTCTTCCCTGGTCAAGGTTGCCTGTAATAAGGCAGGTGAGATGGTACCAACATGCCTAGTAACCCACAAGATATAGCACTCAATACACTTTTAGTTACTTATGTAGATCTTCAATAAGGCAAACTATTCTATCTATTTCTGTCTTCCCTGGTCAAGGTTGCCTGTAACAAGGCAGTTGAGATGGTACCAACATGCCTAGTAACCCACAAGATATAGCACTCAATACACATTTAGTTATTTATGTATATCTTCAATAAGGCAAACTATTCTATCTATTTCTATCTTCCCTGGTCAAGGTTGCCTGTAATAAGGCAGGTGAGATGGTACCAACATGCCTAGTAACCCACAAGATATAGCACTCAATACACATTTAGTTATTTATGTATATCTTCAATAAGGAAAACTATTCTATCTATTTCTGTCTTCCCTGGTCAAGGTTGCCTGTAATAAGGCAGGTGAGATGGTACCAACATGCCTAGTAACCCACAAGATATAGCACTCAATACACATTTAGGTATTTATGTATATCTTCAATAAGGCAAACTATTCTATCTATTTCTGTCTTCCCTGGTCAAGGTTGCCTGTAATAAGGCAGTTGAGATGGTACCAACATGCCTAGTAACCCACTAGATATAGCACTCAATACACATTTAGTTATTTATGTACATCTTCAATAGGGCAAACTATTCTATTTCTGTCTTCCCTGGTCAAGGTTGCCTGTAATAAGGCAGGTGAGATGGTACCAACATGCCTAGTAACCCACAAGATATAGCACTCAATACACATTTAGTTATTTATGTACATCTTCAATAAGGTAAACTATTCTATCTATTTCTGTATTCCCTGCTAGCTCCTGCTCAAGGTTGCATGAAATAAGGCAGGTGAGATGGTACCAACATGCCTAGTAACCCACTAGATATAGCACTCAATACACATTTAGTTATTTATGTACATCTTCAATAAGGTAAACTATTCTATCTATTTCTGTATTCCCTGCTAGCTCCTGCTCAAGGTTGCATGAAATAAGGCAGGTGAGATGGTACCAACATGCCTAGTAACCCACAAGATATAGCACTCAATACACATTTAGGTATTTATGTATATCTTCAATAAGGCAAACTATTCTATCTATTTCTGTCTTCCCTGGTCAAGGTTGCCTGTAATAAGGCAGTTGAGATGGTACCAACATGCCTAGTAACCCACTAGATATAGCACTCAATACACATTTAGTTATTTATGTACATCTTCAATAGGGCAAACTATTCTATTTCTGTCTTCCCTGGTCAAGGTTGCCTGTAATAAGGCAGGTGAGATGGTACCAACATGCCTAGTAACCCACAAGATATAGCACTCAATACACATTTAGTTATTTATGTACATCTTCAATAAGGTAAACTATTCTATCTATTTCTGTATTCCCTGCTAGCTCCTGCTCTAGGTTGCATGAAATAAGGCAGGTGAGATGGTACCAACATGCCTAGTAACCCACAAGATATAGCACTCAATACACATTTAGTTATTTATGTACATCTTCAATAAGGCAAACTATTCTATCTATTTCTGTCTTCCCTGGTCAAGGTTTCCTGTAATAAGGCAGTTGAGATGGTACCAACATGCCTAGTAACCCACGAGATATATCACTCAATACAGATTTAGTTATTTATGTACATCTTCAATAAGGCAAACTATTCTAGCTATTTCTATCTTCCCTGGTCAGGGTTGCCTGTAATAAGGCAGTTGAGATGGTACCAACATGCTTAGTTACCCACAAGATATAGCACTTAATACACTTTTAGTTATTTATGTATATCTTCAATAAGGCAAACTATTCTATCTATTTCTGTCTTCCCTGGTCAAGGTTGCCTGTAATAAGGCAGGTGAGATGGTACCAACATGCCTAGTAACCCACAAGATATAGCACTCAATACACTTTTAGTTATTTATGTTCATCTTCAATAAAGCAAACTATTCTATCTATTTCTGTCTTCCCTGGTCAAGGTTTCCTGTAATAAGGCAGTTGAGATGGTACCAACATGCCTAGTAACCCACAAGATATAGCACTCAATACACATTTAGTTATTTATGTACATCTTCAATAAGGCAAACTATTCTATCTATTTCTGTCTTCCCTGGTCAAGGTTGCCTGTAGTAAGGCAGTTGAGATGGTACCAACATGCCTAGTAACCCACAAGATATAGCACTCAATACACTTTTAGTTACTTATGTATATCTTCAATAAGGCGAACTATTCTATCTATTTCTGTCTTCCCTGGTCAAGGTTGCCTGTAATAAGGCAGGTGAGATGGTACCAACATGCCTAGTAACCCACTAGATATAGCACTTAATATACTTTTAGTTATTTATGTATATCTTCAATAAGGCGAACTATTCTATCTATTTCTGTCTTCCCTGGTTAAGATTGCCTGTAATAAGGCAGTTGAGATGGTACCAACATGCCTAGTAACCCACGAGATATAGCACTCAATACACTTTTAGTTATTTATGTACATCTTCAATAAAGCAAACTATTCTATCTATTTCTGTCTTCCCTGGTCAAGGTTGCCTGTAATAAGGCAGGTGAGATGGTACCAACATGCCTAGTAACCCACAAGATATAGCACTCAATACACTTTTAGTTACTTATGTATATCTTCAATAAGGCAAACTATTCTATCTATTTCTGTCTTCCCTTGTCAAGGTTTCCTGTAATAAGGCAGGTGAGATGGTACCAACATGCCTAGTAACCCACAAGATATAGCACTCAATACACTTTTAGTTACTTATGTATATCTTCAATAAGGCAAACTATTCTATCTATTTCTGTCTTCCCTGGTTAAGATTGCCTGTAATAAGGCAGTTGAGATGGTACCAACATGCCTAGTAACCCACGAGATATAGCACTCAATACACTTTTAGTTATTTATGTACATCTTCAATAAAGCAAACTATTCTATCTATTTCTGTCTTCCCTGGTCAAGGTTGCCTGTAATAAGGCAGTTGAGATGGTACCAACATGCCTAGTAACCCTCAAGATATAGCACTCAATACAGTTTTAGTTATTTATGTACATCTTCAATAAGGTGAACTATTCTATCTATTTCTGTCTTCCCTGGTTAAGGTTGCCTGTAATAAGGCAGTTGAGATGGTACCAACATGCCTAGTAACCCACAAGATATAGCACTCAATATACTTTTAGTTATTTATGTACATCTTCAATATGGCAAACTATTCTATCTATTTCTGTCTTCCCTGGTCAAGGTTGCCTGTAGTAAGGCAGTTGAGATGGTACCAACATGCCTAGTAACCCACAAGATATAGCACTCCATACACATTTAGTTATTTATGTATATCTTCAATAAGGCAAACTATTCTATCTATTTCTGTCTTCCCTGGTCAAGGTTGCCTGTAATAAGGCAGGTGAGATGGTACCAACATGCCTAGTTACCCACAAGATATAGCACTTAATATACTTTTAGTTATTTATGTACATCTTCAATATGGCAAACTATTTTATCTATTTCTGTCTTCCCTGGTCAAGGGTGCCTGTAATAAGGCAGGTGAGATGGTACCAACATGCCTAGTAACCCACAAGATATAGCACTCCATACACATTTAGTTATTTATGTATATCTTCAATAAGGCAAACTATTCTATCTATTTCTGTCTTCCCTGGTCAAGGTTGCCTGTAATAAGGCAGGTGAGATGGTACCAACATGCCTAGTAACCCACAAGATATAGCACTCAATACACTTTTAGTTACTTATGTATATCTTCAATAAGGCAAACTATTCTATCTATTTCTGTCTTCCCTGGTCAAGGTTGCCTGTAACAAGGCAGTTGAGATGGTACCAACATGCCTAGTAACCCACAAGATATAGCACTCAATACACATTTAGTTATTTATGTATATCTTCAATAAGGCAAACTATTCTATCTATTTCTATCTTCCCTGGTCAAGGTTGCCTGTAATAAGGCAGGTGAGATGGTACCAACATGCCTAGTAACCCACAAGATATAGCACTCAATACACATTTAGTTATTTATGTATATCTTCAATAAGGAAAACTATTCTATCTATTTCTGTCTTCCCTGGTCAAGGTTGCCTGTAATAAGGCAGGTGAGATGGTACCAACATGCCTAGTAACCCACAAGATATAGCACTCAATACACATTTAGGTATTTATGTATATCTTCAATAAGGCAAACTATTCTATCTATTTCTGTCTTCCCTGGTCAAGGTTGCCTGTAATAAGGCAGTTGAGATGGTACCAACATGCCTAGTAACCCACTAGATATAGCACTCAATACACATTTAGTTATTTATGTACATCTTCAATAGGGCAAACTATTCTATTTCTGTCTTCCCTGGTCAAGGTTGCCTGTAATAAGGCAGGTGAGATGGTACCAACATGCCTAGTAACCCACAAGATATAGCACTCAATACACATTTAGTTATTTATGTACATCTTCAATAAGGTAAACTATTCTATCTATTTCTGTATTCCCTGCTATCTTCTGCTCAAGGTTGCATGAAATAAGGCAGGTGAGATGGTACCAACATGCCTAGTAACCCACTAGATATAGCACTCAATACACATTTAGTTATTTATGTACATCTTCAATAAGGTAAACTATTCTATCTATTTCTGTATTCCCTGCTAGCTCCTGCTCAAGGTTGCATGAAATAAGGCAGGTGAGATGGTACCAACATGCCTAGTAACCCACAAGATATAGCACTCAATACACATTTAGGTATTTATGTATATCTTCAATAAGGCAAACTATTCTATCTATTTCTGTCTTCCCTGGTCAAGGTTGCCTGTAATAAGGCAGTTGAGATGGTACCAACATGCCTAGTAACCCACTAGATATAGCACTCAATACACATTTAGTTATTTATGTACATCTTCAATAGGGCAAACTATTCTATTTCTGTCTTCCCTGGTCAAGGTTGCCTGTAATAAGGCAGGTGAGATGGTACCAACATGCCTAGTAACCCACAAGATATAGCACTCAATACACATTTAGTTATTTATGTACATCTTCAATAAGGTAAACTATTCTATCTATTTCTGTATTCCCTGCTAGCTCCTGCTCTAGGTTGCATGAAATAAGGCAGGTGAGATGGTACCAACATGCCTAGTAACCCACAAGATATAGCACTCAATACACATTTAGGTATTTATGTATATCTTCAATAAGGCAAACTATTCTATCTATTTCTGTCTTCCCTGGTCAAGGTTGCCTGTAATAAGGCAGGTGAGATGGTACCAACATGCCTAGTAACCCACAAGATATAGTACTCAATACACTTTTAGTTACTTATGTATATCTTCAATAAGGCAAACTATTCTAGCTATTTCTGTCTTCCCTGCTCAAGGTTGCCTGTAATAAGGCAGTTGAGATGGTACCAACATGCCTAGTAACCCACTAGATATAGCACTCAATACACATTTAGTTACTTATGTATATCTTCAATAAGGCAAACTATTCTATCTATTTCTGTCTTCCCTGCTCAAGGTTGCCTGTAATAAGGCAGGTGAGATGGTACCAACATGCCTAGTAACCCACAAGATATAGTACTCAATACACTTTTAGTTACTTATGTATATCTTCAATAAGGCAAACTATTCTAGCTATTTCTGTCTTCCCTGCTCAAGGTTGCCTGTAATAAGGCAGTTGAGATGGTACCAACATGCCTAGTAACCCACAAGATATAGTACTCAATATACTTTTAGTTATTTATGTATATCTTCAATAAGGCAAACTATTCTAGCTATTTCTGTCTTCCCTGGTCAAGGTTGCATGAAATAAGGCAGGTGAGATGGTACCAACATGCCTAGTAACCCACAAGATATATCACTCAATACACTTTTAGTTATTTATGTATATCTTCAATAGGGCAAACTATTCTATTTCTGTCTTCCCTGGTCAAGGTTGCCTGTAATAAGGCATGTGAAATGGTTAAAATGTTCATCTCTAGCTCGAGCAAAATCAAAATTGGATTTTTCATATTAAGCTAAGCTTTACATCAGTGTCAAGCAGATATAGTACATGGCTTCTTCGGGGCCCCAAAATGTACAGAATAGTTTCATGACACCCACAAGCAAGTTTCACCAATTTCCTTGTTTTTTAGAATCGATCCAAAGCCACACCCTGGGCATATATCTGCCCTAAACCCTGGAGGAAGCACTCACATGTCAAGGTGGTAGGTAACGTGCGGCGGTCAAGGGCCCCATTTGTAGGCTCTCTGGCAGTTTTGAAGACACACATTTGGAGATCAAGCTCCAGTTCTTTAGCCTCACCTTGGATAAAACTCTGACAATATTGTGTAGCTCTTTAGCACAAATTAAGGAAAAAATTCAATTTCTTAGCTCTACAGCCATTTGGCCAATTTTAGTTCACTACACCCTCAAAAACATAGCAAAATTTCAGAAGCCCAATTTTGCCCATTATTATGTTTTGATGGATCCAAGTTGTGATAATATTGGATCCAAAACATAATAATGATAAAATTGGATGTTTTACGCCCAATATTTATTGGTCTCGCTATGAGTTGTAAAATATTGGACTCGACTACGTCTCGTCCAATATTTTAAAACTCATAGCTCGACCAATAAATATGGGCTCAACTGATCCAATTTTATATCAAAACTTGGTTCTCCTGGGATTCATATCCACCAATTTCAGAAAATACTTTAAATCTATATAATATTTTCCCACTGAAAAATATTTCATATATGAGCTATTTATGCTTGTAACATTGACAAGGTTATCTAGACCTTCTATGATGTCAATGTTGGTTGTCATGATTGTATAAGCGATATGATCAACCAAAGCCGGTCCTTTGTCAGGTAAAAAATCAATTTTCTTGGAGTATTATAGCTTGCTTTGCAATATTCAAAATGATGAATATCCCATCAAAAGTACCATTATTGGTTCCTGTGCTCAGCGATATAGAATAAAAACTAGATAACTAAAGGACCAATCACAGGACGAGCTAGCTGGAGGAATGGCGACCATTAAATGCTAATTAGGAGATTGTTGTTTATGTCCGTGACGTCATTTTTTGCCAAAAATTTTTGTGCCGAAAAATGACGAACAATTTCAGTTTTCTTTCCATTAAAAGTGTTATATTGTTTACCAGTCGTTTTGATTTTCGTAACAACAGTTCGCCCTTTGAAAAGTGAACTTCAATGTAGATGGTGCGAAACTTTCTTGCCACCACTTGCCAAGTTTTCTTACGGTGCTTCCCGAATCTTTTTATCGTGTGGTTAATCAGTGCATGAGCGGTAACGACACACGGCACCAGGGCATTCGCTTAACTGCCTTGCCTGTGCTATGCTAATTTCATTGTGGCTGCAAATATTGAGTTCTCACTTTGGTTCAATCACAATATCAATCTGACCGAGAAGCAACTCACTTTACTTGGTTACATCCTAATTGGTGCCAAAGCTAGTCACTACCAACTAAAACTTTTCAGCAAACTATCACAGGTTCTCATGGTTATATATACAACACCAAAACTGATGAAATGTTGCTATTTTCCAGTTATCTTTTAACATACTAAATGCTAAATGAAGTAATTGGAATTATTGAAATGCATACTCAATGAAAATTGAATGAAAATTTACCACTGAGAAATATTTGTTGTATCGCACCAAAACTAAGCAATCACTTTCTTGGAAGTACGTTCTTTGACGTATTCTAAATCTTCTCCGACAACACTGGCAAATAGTAGTACTTTGACTACATAAAATATTTCTGGTTTGCAATTTCCTTTCTTTGAAGGAATTGGACTGTAAGCATATTAGCTAGCTAGCCCAGATCAACACTATCAACTGTGACAATAATTGTGTTTACATTTTCTTATATATCAAGCATTCGAAAAAACCCCATTCTATTATGGGCCATTTACTACCTTCATACTATGCTCAATCTGGGAAATTCCCAAGTCCTACTTATAACATTAACCTTTCTCATTACATCACTTCCTGAGGGGAATCCCCTGACATCACTTCCTGAGGGGAATCCCGTGACATCATCTTCTCTTTACATCCTCAGGGGGGTTTCCAAATATTCCAAATTATATATGATTCAACTTGTTTTGCTCAATTTGAGAGGGGAATTCCCCCAAAATGTCATCACTCATGTAATTTTGTAAACAAAGATAAATCATCAAATTAAATTATTTAGGGCACATCACAACCTTAAGTTAAGGAAAACATATCCTTTTTTGACCAAATATTAAAGTCGTTTACAATTACATTGAGGTAAAGCGAAAGTTACAGCGCGAAAACAATTGTACGCGACATCACGGGTAATGAATGGTCTTCGTAGAATGTGCACGCTTTATTGAGTTGCATACGCATATTATATAAAGGGCTTTCACGTGACGCGTTTAGACCAATCACATTGGGCGATTTTCAATAATGGGTCGTGAGGGTAAAATTATAAATTATATAATGGACTACAGGAAGATGCGTAGAATTAAATATGAAGGAATACTTTATATATTTGCGCAGTACAGAAGAGCTCCAATATACTATGACTCGTGAATTTTACGAAAATACCTAGTTTTCAATCCATTCCAAGGATTTACTGTCAATTAATGATCTGTATTATGAGTACACCAAGCACTGAGCATGAGATTTTCAAGATTTTCAAGAAATGTTTATTTTTGATTCTGTTCTGTGGAATATATTGAAAATTGAGGTGTGATTTTCAAATTATTATTAATAAAAAAAAACGTAGTTATTAATTGTTTGGTTGGGGCATACAATGACTTTTTGACTGTACAGTTCTTTTAGGGACACCCTGTATCGGTGGAAATCCCATGTTTTTTTCATGGACCCTGTGAAGTTTTAGGGCAAATAAATTGTGTAAACCAAAATATGGCTAAAGTTAGTTAAAGTTAGTTAACACACACTTATTATCCATACATATTCTATATGGTCTTCATATGAAAATCTTTGGCTCTCATATGAAAAGGTAGAAATACCTGGTTGAGTGTGGGTCGGAGTTATTCAACTAAGCTTGATGAAATTGATCCTCTTTTAATATAACTTCCTTCGTCTTCCTTCCTTCCTATATAAAGTGCAGGCCTGGCATGAGCGAAGATAGACGCACTGCCTCTATATGTTGTTACGAGTCGTACTGACTTAAGGCCAAAATCACCTTTTACCCGAACTCACACGAATACACAACACAAATACACTGTTTGATTAAGCTAACAAAATCTTTAAATAAACAAAGTCTTTAATTGAAAGCAAAATATGATTGGTACAATATATGACAAGAAATGCACATACAAAGGTAATCAAATAATGATAACTCTTCTAACTAATTACTACTAAATCAGCATTCTTCTTCTTGAAGATAACATAGAGTTCTTGCAATGTTCTGGACGGCTGATGTAAATATCCTTAATCACTTGTCCTGCGAAAATCAGCGACGTCATTTGTTCACTTGCACTTATAAATATCCTTGCGAATAAAATCCTCACACAATGCTTACTACAAATAATAATCTCCTTGCGCTGCTTTCTCTAAACGCTTATCTCCTTCTGGTGCTTTCTCCAAACATTTTTCTTTCTCCAGGCTTTTTCTGCATTGCTCCACTGTATTTGATAGATGTGTGGTTTTAAAATACCAGACTCCAGCAAGTCAACAGAAGACCTTTAATCCTTCTATGACGAAGAGCACATTCGTGTACTCATAAATCTCCTTCGTTGCTGTTGCTGTATTAAAAATTGTTTGTCCTGAAGAAGTCAGAGCTACTCCTGACGAAAGCTTGACAGTTCTAAAACATAGATCTGACCAAGTTCCAAACATAGATCTGACTTTGTTTACAATAATTTTGGGGAATCCCAAAATGACTTAAAACACCAACTCTTGCAAGTACAAGGGGGTTTCCCATCTCATGAAATACTTGCAGCTTGTAAAAAAAGCTAAATAATTAAATTAAATTACTCAGGGCACATCACAATGTTATTTACTTCAACTTTTAGTTAAAGCCAAAACTAAAACATAAAACATGAAAAGGTCCATTGATATATAGCAGAAATGGGATATTCCAGTCGAAATCCACACACCCGCTATGGAAGACATGACCTTGATATCCCACACAACTAGTGTAGATTTCAAATGGAGTTCTCCACTCAGGTGTTCAGGTAACTCCATTTGAAATTCGCACTCCCTCCGTGGAAGATTAAGGTCATGTCTTGAATAAGTGATGTATGAATTTCAATTAGAATAGTCCAATGTCGGAGCAGGTGGGTGCGGCTATGATAGCCACCATGGCTATTCTTATTTGTGACGTGTCATGTCAAAAGGAGACACTTTTGGGCAGAATCGTAAATGGAGAAATAGCCAACATTTTTCAAGGTATTTCATACTCTCAAGATAGTCAATACTATTTTTAAAGGCCGATATCTCAATTTCCTATATTATAATACCATACCTTACGACATCAATATCTTCGCCTACGAATGTCCGATTTCATTGAGGAAAACGGCATTGTGGAGCAAAATATCTCTTTATTTAAGATATGTAAAAACCTCAAAATTGATAATCTGCCCAAAAGTGTCTCCTTTTGACATGACACGTCACATTTTATGTTTAACATTGCCAGTTGGTCTAGTAATCATGGTAATTCTAAAAAGCCCGACTACAAATTTACCGTGCCAGACACTACTCGCACAGGTTGACAATTTATCGCCAGACAGGTGGGTATAGTACGTAGGCCTACTATTTCAGTCAAGTTAGCTCAATCGTTAAGGTGTTCGACTATGGTGCGAGAGGTTGCGGGTTCGAACCCTGGCGTTGCCTAGTACGCTCTCGTGGGAAAATTGAGTTAGCTTGAAATTCCCCTGGACAAGGAACTTACTGCTAATTGTCTCGTTGTAACCCGTACGAAACTCGGGGAACTGACCCTGGTTGCAAAGGTTATTTGTGGAATGTCTAGAATGTGCGCTCTTAAGGTTATATAGGCTTATATATTGGTTTGATTAGTCTAAAAAATATTTTTCATTTTTTAGCTAGGCGATATGTGATGCGATCAAGCAAAATCAGTCGGAACTCGGCCATAATAAATTTTCAGTTTCCTGTAGGATAGTAAAAAGCATTTACAAAGCTGGATTTTGCAGAAAACCCCATTGAAATTGAACAACCAGTTCCAAAGATCTGAGCAATTTAAGAGTTTCCAAAACAAGAGGAAACAAAAGGAAAAACTTTCTTTGTTTGGCTATATCTCAAAACCAATATTTCCGAGTTCCGACTGATTTGGCTTGATCGCATCACATATGAGCATGGATCACGTGAAATAAAAAAATCAATGAAAACAAATCATGAAAGTGTTATTTTTCACCTATTTGTCTTAAAGTTGACGGGTTGTTAGGGACGCTTGTTAGCGATGTAAGTAGTCTCATCGATAAACACATTTTACAGTATTAGACTCGCTACCAGTTCTATATACGACGTGCCTATGTATATTTAGGACGAACACACGCCAATTTGTAATCAATAAAAAGTACACAGGTCGGACATTTGAAAACAATTCTTCACAATTTTGTATATAAAATCGGTACATATCTCATTGTGTTACCTCTATTCAAAACTCTATTCAAACAAAATTAAGGATCGAATGCCTTTTAGTGTCCAAACAGGCAAAATTACCGTCAAAGTTTTGTCGAATTCTGCACCCTTGCCAATGCTTGCGAAGCCCCCGGACGTACAGTCGTGAATAAAAATATCCGATTTTTGCAATCTAAAACACAAAATTACAACTTTGGATGTGCTCTGAATAAAAGACACTATTGCCAAATAATATAGAACAGAACATTTGACGTCAACTTGACAAAATATTGAAGAAAATGTGTTCCATAAAAATTTTGTAAGTGGGCAAAACAATTCCTATTCAAATATAGATATTGAACTGAACAGAACACAAGGCAATGTAATTTGTTCCAGTCCCAGTCAGCTTGGTGCTCCTTCGTATTTTAGCACAAGCCGCCGCGCCAACTGGCTGGAACCAACCAAGGCAAACCAACCAACTCGACCTAGTGCTAACTCGGCCCCAAACGCACAGCCCTCCCTATATAAAACTTAAAAGCCAGAAAAAGATAAAAACTAGGCCAATAAAAATAATTTATTATAATAGTTCGTGACTGGCAATCCTGACAAATATTGCGTAATTATTATAGGGAATAGTGGCGTAGACAGGACATTTTTGAGACGGAGGTGGCAGGGCAACTGTCAAGGGGGGGGTAATCAAAAATGGGTTAAAAGGCACACAAAACTGGCTTACTAATTTTAAATTTCAGGGCGGTCAGCATCTGAACAAGACTTGGGGGTGGAGCTGAAGTTCTACCGACCAGAATTGCCCTATGAATCTTCTTTTTAGCCTAGTATTCAGACTAAAACACTGCCAATATACCGTAGAAACTAAAACACTTAGCTTCATGTAGAATATTTTTTCAGTTTTTCCTATTGACAACTGACCCCTGGTATAGACGCACTATAATAGACTAAACAGTAAAAGGTCACCAGGTCACTTTAGTGCTAACGGGTCTCAGGCTACTACATAATTATGCCATGTGGCTGGACTCCTGTGCAATACCGGGGGTGGTAATTATCTGTCCGGTGGGAGGAGGGAATGGAAAAATGACCAGCCAAAATCCTTCCCTTGGCTTGCCAGAAATTGCACGGCCTGCTAAAATTGCTTGCCCCTATATGCCCTCCTTCATGGACTGTCAAAATCTTTGCACCCCCTGCACACCGACATCGCCTGGCTAATAATTATTTGGTGCAGCAGAGATACTAAAATAAATACACGGGATCGATACACGTGAATTGCTATGCACGATTTTGATATCAGACGAAAATCTTCGGATACCGGGGTGGAAAATGATGAATATCTCCCGTAAATGATTTCGTCTCAAGAAACCAGATCTGGTCTCATACACTTGAAAATACGTGTGATGAACAGATATGATAGTCGTTAGTTTGCGTCTTGAGAAAAGGCCATGCGTCTTGAACTCAAAATCTGACCAAAATTCTAATTTTATATTGCGTTGGTCCTGTATGGACTACAGCGCGCAGGCTATACACTACAAGATTCCTGACGACGGAGTACCTCTGCTGCAATGTTACTTCGCGGCTACTACCGCTGCTACTACCGAGTACACAAGCCCTTTGTGGCCGACGTTGGTACTACACCAAAGTACCAGCGTCGGCTACCATACTGTATACCCCCGCACAGTGGAGGCAGTATGACCATTGACCGCAATGTCGTATACAACCCCGGCTATTGTCAGTAGCCTTAGTCAGGTCACTTGGCTACTGCGTCTCATATCAAAGATCGGAAGAAAATTGCCATGCGTGGCTGTGGATTCAACCTACCATGGTGATTTCTACCATGAAGATATAGGGGCGATGACACTGTGCCGGTGTGCCCTGTAAATTCCAAATTGTTAGGAACACGTGCAATTTGTAAACCTAAAACGTACATGGTTTGGATTAGTCTTGTTGAACACTCTCTCTTATACTATGTCCAGCTAATTTCCTCAGGCCCCGCGGCTGCCTTTATACGACCAACAAAATCAATAAAATTTCAATGGCACTGTAAGTAGGGGGGTGATCTCGAACCAAAGTTTTCAAATACTTGTGAAAATTTTTGTAGTGACTTAGTGTGAGTGGGAAAATGGCCTTTATTTCGTTCAATTCGGGCATTTTACCCCCTGGACATGGCTTCTTAAGTTTTCCCGTTTTTGCCTATTTTAGTGCATTGTAATGTATAGTATTGTTAGGCTCACATGTTAGCTAATAATAGTTTATGAGTGGCTTCAAAATTCAACCGCCGGTTGACCGGCAGTTAGTGGCGGTTGAATCGCGTTCCATATTGTTTAGAACAATACAAACCGGATCTAACCGGGTAGAACCGGGCGGAACTGGCGAGCAACCGGCAGATGTATTTTGAAGCCCTCCCTATAAAGCATGTGATTTAACATATGAGAATTGTTTTCAGTACTCTCAGACTGATGAAAAACAAGAATCACTGATGTTATTGATGGAATATTCAGAGATATTTTTATGGTATGGGTTGGTTGGATTCTGAATTTTAATCTCTTAATTATCGTTTAGCTGAAATTCGGCGGAAAAATATTTTGACTCCCTAATCCAACCCCTTCCTCAAGAGTATTATAAAACATTTCCTAATTGAAGAAAATCAGTGTAGGGAATCATTGGTAGTGTGCAAATCGGGGGCAAATATGTCATGATTTTGCAAAAAATAGATTTAATGTAAACAAAAGATGTCCAGCCGGGGGGGAATGCAATCTGTACATCAGCCTGGGTAACCACACCCACTCTACGCCGGTTGTGAAGGTGGCCCTATATGAGGTCGGAAACAAACGAAATATCCATGACAAGAGGCCTAACCCTAACCCAGAAACTAACCGTAAGCATAAAACTAACCCTAAACATAACCCTAACCTTAACCCTTACCCTAAACATAACCCTAACCCTAAAAATTAGCGGACTAGCGGTGGTTCGAACTGATGGTGTTTCGGACTGACAGGGAGACCCCCATGCGGTACCACTCTCCAGCACCGGTATCTCCACCTGTATGCCTATGTAATCTTTTGCTTTTGAACACCTGATAACAAAGATGGATGTATAATACTACTGACGTCTAAAATCAATTGAACTTTGACCTCTCGGGTCATTTCATTTCTATTTTGTTGATCATGTTGATTGGAAGAAAGTTTGGCCACATGTGTGATTTCAAAAGAATTTTCCTATTTTTATCAAAATGTAATCAATTTGAATGTGCCAGGTGTCATCCAAAAACAAATCATACATCCACCACATATTCATATCTGCCTAAATTCTTCAAACAGAATAAACAACCCCATCTCTTTTCTGAAAATAGTCACATCTCTTGAAGGCCATCGAAAGAAAGTCACGAATATGCAAATAAAGCAGATCCCTATTGCCAACTTCGGAATATTTGTAGCCCAGCGTTGTCACAGTATAGCACCCAGTTTTGGTTCTTGGACTCGAAACGGAAATATTGCAATTACAATTGTTTGTTTCAAATATGGGACATAAAAACCCAACTCTAATGTATACATTTACTCGATCTACATATATTTGGGCACATTATTTATGGCAGAGACTTGATCCAAGACGCCGAAATTAAGAGTAAATTCCTTATCAGGGGCAGTGCAATAATCATGTGTACCCCGGAGAGGTCAATTCCTAAAATGGTCTGCCAAAAATCACCTCCCCCCTTTTGACGTACCAAAAACCTTTGCCCTCCTCCCTTTTGACATGCCAAAAGCAAAAACAATCTGAATTGCCCCGCTTAAACACACATGTGCATGATTTTGGGGAACCCAAATTTAAAACCTTGTCTTATCATACTAATATGAGCACAGTGAGCAGGAAAGTTTGCATTATATTTGAACAATTTTCCTACACCTTTTAGAGCATAATATAGAAACGGTACCTAAAACATATGTGCCAATATTACTTGCCCCCTCCCCCATTCAACCTGCCAAAATGCCCCCCTCCCTTTTTTTTTGGCCTGCTAAAAAATCATTGCCACCCCCTACAATTGACCCCGGGGTACACATAAATATTGCACCACCCTTTATTCTGTGTGGAAAAAAAGCATTGCATACCATGCACCTTCCATGCGTATTGGGGCAACCCACAAATATGACATCTATATTATGACGTCATTGTGATGTCAAATTGGGGTGCTGGATCTTTTCTTTTTTTAAATCAAAAGAATGAAATTACATTGATACCATTTTGTAACAAATTTAATGACAAGTGATGTTACAAAAATAACATGGAAATAATATGGTTAACCTTGGTGTAATTGGCCCTATATGGCCTATGCTGCAACATGCAAAAAAAAGCTCGATATCTTCAGACCCCATGTCCAGGGGGTAAAATAACCGAATCAGATGAAACAAAAGGCAGTTTCCCACTAACACAATGCCACTACAACTATTTCCACAAGTTTTGAAAAAATACCTCACAAAGTGGTTCAGAGATCACCCCCTACTGTAAGTTTTATCTCCAATACAATGATGGTACGAACCGTGATCTGGTCTGCGAATATTTGAGCACCCCCGGTGCGGTAGAATTGATCACCGCGGTGCACCGTCGTCGGTTGTATGCCAGTACTTACACGCGTAACATAAGCGTATCGTGCGTGGCCGCTCCAACCCCGGGGCTATAAGAAAATGTCCTGGGGGATCACTCACATAAATGGTCTGTACGCATGCGTGACCAAAAAAACAAGTAAAGGGGGTGTTTTTTTAGGCAAGGCAAGTTACGCGCGTGACGCGTTTAGGGTCTAAAACAGTGATTTTCAAGAATAAGGGTAGTTTTCTGAAACTGGACAACTTGTTTAGGGTACCTTTTCAAATTTTTGGAAAATTATGAGTCCAAAAAGGGTACATTTGTTGCATTTTCATCAGCCAAAAACTCATTAGGGGGTAAATTCTACACTAAATTACCTTATTAAGGGGCTAAATTTGCTGGTAGGGTAAAACTCGGTTAGGGGGTGTTTGAAAAAAATTTGGTCACGCATGCGTACACTGTCATATTTGAGTGCCCCCCGGGGAAAAAATTTTGCCGCCCCTTGCAGCAACAGGCCGAGGTTGACCCAAATCTAAAAAGCCTGGGGGCGGGGGGAAGCTGGAGCAAAAAAGTATTTAAAGAACGAGAGGTGTTACCCCTCCCCACACCTCAATTACCCCTACCACTTCGAGCTGTGGCCCTATTGGCGACCAAAATTAAGGAATACCTAGTAGTTACATTAGTTTCCATAAATAATCCGCCCTTTTTAATTAATAATTTTTTCTCCCACTCATTCTGTCCCGCCCTTTTGTCTTTAATAATTCCTGTTGCCACCCCTTCATCTTCCGCCGCCCCTTCTATTTTGTCCATCAAAATACGCGCATGCGTAACATGAGAGTATGTGGCCCCGGACAAACAAGAAAAAAATTAATAGCACAAAAGAGTTGGGGGCAGCATGCACCATTGGGCAAATGTGAAACGATTTTTGGAAGGGGCAGATATATTTGGCAAATCAAAAGAGGACACGACTTTTTTGACACCCATCATTTATGGGCTCCTTTTAAACAGTATGAAAAATATCCTAGTACTCACTACACTCGTATTTATCTATCTATACCATTTTGGGTTTGCAAATTAGGTTCTCTGAAAACAAAGTAAATGGGAGCGTCATTTGTTGAGGGGATGTATCATATTGCAAAGGATACTGATCGAGAAGGGTGGTATTTTCTGTGTTTTGAGTTGCAAAATAGGACCAGGGATTTGTTTGCAGGCGGAGAGGGTGGGGGCAAGGCTTTTGGCATGCCAAGGGGGGCGGGGTGCAAGTATTTTTTGCCAGGCCATTTAAATTTGCCCCCGGGCCATATTATTATTTCACTACCCATCTGCCCATTATGGAGTGAAATAATTAACTTGGTGATGGGGGGGGGGGTTTGAAAAATATGGGGGGGGGAGAGGTCGTAAAAAGGGGATAATAACAATTCAGTCCTTACAGGGAATGTTAAGCATTTAATTATGTAAGCCCTATAGGCCTACTCTCAAGCTTCAAATTAACAAAATGTGCACACTTTACAATTTGGGTGTAACACTATGACTCAAATGAGTAATAACTCCAAACGGTAATTTTTAGCTAATGAGTTCATGACATATATTTTTGGTTTCTTTTTTTTATGAAGGGGGGTCAAAATATTTAGCCCATGATAAAAAAAAAACCACCCTTTTTTACGAATGATGTCTGAGGTTACAACTTTTATAAACACTCCCTTAGGTAAATATTATTTCATTTATTTTCATATTTTTTCTCATGCATTTCGTTTAGGCCTATGCATTTTGTTCTTATTTAGAGGTTTTTCTAGTCCTATATGTTATTCTAAATTTTTGTTCATTTATTTTATATTATTTAGGCCTATGTTATTTTTACGTATCCTTCTTTATTAAATTTCATATATTTTATGGATTTATTTTATTTATTTTTTTTGAGAGAGAGGAGAGGAGGAAGAGACAGCGGAGGGGAGTGCGGGAGAAAGAAAGAGAGGAAGAAGAAAACGGCAGATAAAATTGGACACAGTTGTTTGCCATAGCGGGGCAAATTTGCATTGGGTCAATTTGGTTCTGAAGCGAGTTGACCTCATCAGTGACGTGTGCAAAACCTGTTTATTTTGATTTGCAAGTATTAAATCGTGAACATGTGAACGCGCTGTCATCTCGGAACTAATTATGATGAAATTTTGCACTTTTCTACATAAATGGTGAGTATTTAGTTGGCGATTACAATTCCAGGTTTATTAGTAATCATCATGTCCATTGCGCATTCAACAGATTGAAAGGTATAGTTAAAACGGGTGATTTTGTCATGTGTATTTCTGTCATTGGCTATAACTCGAGATATTGAAATCCTTGAAAATGACGGCATGGATGCGAATAAACGCACGGATATTTCGTTTTTGGCGAATCCTAGTAAAATAAGCATCCCAGCAAACACAAAACGTTTTCGACATCATTCGCAAAAGGTTATAAAGGTTGTCAGAAAACGTTTAAATGTCGGGTTATATAAAGGGTATATTAAGAGTATAAAACGTTTTCATAACATTAAAAAACATTTGTTGGTAATTTACTGCACAGCAAACACAAATGTTTTACAGAAAACATTTAAATGTCGGGTTATATAAAGGGAATAAAAACGTTTTAATAACATTCCAAAAACATTTTTGAAAACTTGTTACAAATCATTCTAAACAGAATGTTATTTTGGGGTTGAAAAAATATTTTGCAAAAAATGTTTGCCCAAAATATTTACGATAACGTTTTTAAAATGTTTTCACGACCTTTATATAACCCGACATTTAAATGCTTTTAAAACGCTTTGTAAAAAACATTTTAAGAACATTTCTGTGTTTGCTGGGTGCAAATGTTTTAACATAATGTTAATTAAGTGTTGACAAAATATTTGGCCAAAAATGTTTGCAAAACGGTTTACAATTACATTTCGAAAACATTTTAAAAATATTGTTGCAGTGTGTTTTCATACAAAACGTTTTAAAACGATTTCATGACCAATTAGTATGTACTTTGTATTTTATGACATGACACAGGGCCCCTGTAATAGCAGATTTATCTGAAGGGTAACCCTGTATAAATATGATTTTAATAAATAAATAAATAAATTTATATAACCCGACATTTTAATGTTATTAAAACGTTTTTACCTAAACCAAAACACAAAATATAACTTATTTAAAGCGTTTTAAAAACATTTTTGTGTTTGCTGGGATACCACATGCTGTTTGTAAAGGGATCATGGAAATAATGTAGCTAAGAATTATGTCGACAACATATTCCACGAAAACAATATTATTGTTGCAAAATGACAACAAAGTGGTACCAGATTCCATTGAAATTCTGTCAATACACTGAGCTATGAAAATTAAATCAACGCAAGCTGCATAGAAAATAAATAGCTACATTACTTTGTTGACCTGTTTATAATCAGTAGCCAAATCGAGAGTAAAATCGGGCTATGCGTCAGGAAATTATGGCCTCTGTCTTAAAAATCTTCATGCTCATGACACGTGAACAAAATTGAAACACTTGCAAAGTACATTTGTGTATGAGCTATGACGTTAAAAATATTATAATAATAATCTCTAGAGGGCCACCTTTAAGATGAAGTATAATTTTTGGGCCTACCATGTTTATTTTTTGAAAAAATAATTTTTTTAGGTGGCTATACGTACAGCCAGTTTTTGAAAAAAATTTGTCAAAATTGTGTGTAACCTTAAAGCAGCAAAGTCCCTGAATGGTTTATGGAATGATGTGGGGCCGTAGTGGTCAGCGACAACCTGTAAAGTGTGCTGAGGCTTGTGGATCAACGTCTAGGCGTTGTGCCTGTGCGTGGCGCTTTTTTTTCACCCGCCCAACAGACATTAAAGTTAACCCTGTTAATATGTATACACGTTTAAATGTTAACATGGTGTTCTATGATGTTGTGAGTGTAATTATTTCACATACATATCAAACTAATAAATATGAGAAATACAGTTGTGACTAATTTGTACTGATATAGCCAAATTCAAGATGTTTTAGATGAATTCAGTGAATGGTCTGCCAATAATAATCTGAAACTTAATCCTTTAAAATTTCAAGCCCTACAGGTCTGCTTTAAGATGATTCCACCCAACAATATTATCAAAATTAATGACATTCCTCTCATCTTTGTTTCCGAGGCAAAATGTTTGGGTTTTTGGATGCAGGACAACCTCAAATGGGATAGAAACATAGCGGAAATTGTGTCCAAAACCGGTACATATGCTCAGGATTTTAAAAAGATTTGGTTCTAACACCCAGGAATTATGTAGGGGAGAGGAGATATCGAGTGTATGGGGAGAAGCGAGGGGAGAAGGAGACACTGGGGAGGGGAGGATCCCGAGGAGAAGGAGTAAGAGGAGGTAATATGGGTGAGTGGAGAAGGGAGAGGTATGGGTTGTGTCAGGGGCGGCGGAACGATTTTGAAAGTGGGGGGTGTGTCAGGGTTATATAAAAAAATCAAAATAATGGCCGCATGAAGCGGACATCGAGAGCTTGCGCGACTCAGGGGGTGTCTGAGGGGATGTGCCCCCTGAGAAGTGAGAAACTTTTGCAAAATGAAGGCCCAATTGAAACCATTTTATGGACTATTTTTGTACTATTATTGTGTATAATTTGAGTTTGAAAAAGCCGAAAATTGGTGAAATGAAGCTATTAAAGCCATTCGTGGACAAGTTCTCACTATTATTAACTGTATAAATTATTACTGTAAACATTAAGTGTCGGGTGTCCAAAGCAGAAAAAGGGCGAAAGCAGGGTGGTGTCTGAGGGGGGATGTGTCCCCCTGAGAAGTGAGAAACATTTATAAACTGAAATTGAAGCCATTTGGTGGACCATTCTGGCACTATTATTGTGCACAATTTTAGTTTGAAAAAAAAAACCCGTTTATATTTCAAGTACAGCAGTACTCGCCGTAGGCCTACGCCAGAGTTTCTGGAATGCTGCTAAAATAAGAAAAATTTTAATGTTAATTTATTGCACATTCTAGGGAAGCGTGGTTACCTTTTTGAAATCGCCGAGTGGGAGGGTTTTCAATGAAATATTTTAATATTAAAATGAATGTTAAAACTGAAGTATCCTATGTATAAAAGAATATATGAATATTAATTGCACATCACATATAACGATTCGTGATACCCAATCGTGCTAAAATTTATGTGATTTAGGAGGCGGAGAATTTTATTTCAATTTTATATACGGCAAAATATTTTCTGAATTTAGTCAAAATTAACACTCAATTGATGGTAAACATTTTATGTAAATTTTACGTAGGTCCCGACTAAAGATTACTGTTTCGTCTTTATGGGAATCTAATCTCCAATATCTGGAAGAAACTTTTGGGGACCTGCGTGGAAATATCCTGTAAATTGCAAAAATCCAGACCGTGTATACACGAAAAATGCAACAAAAAGCGCTCTACCTCATCGGGTAAAAAAACCAATCGCTGTCGCTCAGCTCTGTAGAATACATTCAGCTTGAACAAAAGAGAAACAAAAACTTATAACTTGAAACGAGGGAATATGAGAGAGAGAGTTGGGACTAATGTGTACTGATATTATACAATTTATTCAATATGAGAAAAACAGTTGGGACTAATGTGCACTGATATAATATACAATGTTTTCAATATTTTCAACAGCATAGGCCTATCATTGTCATGCATGTTTACCGATTTTGAATTGTTCCATTACTCGGCTTCGGGACAAAGCTAGATATATATATAACGTGAGTAACCAACAATTATTCGCTAAATGAGTTTCGCTCAAACGCGAATAAAATATTTTCATACGCGCTGTACACTAAAAACAAAGGAGATAACGCCTTGACGCAGCCCTAGCAGCTCATCCGTACATCAAGCAAGTCAGCAAAAATTTAATATCATACTATACCAAGAACAAGACGCAAAGTATTGATCTTGGTATGATATTAAATACTGTTACATGAAAGAGGACCGCACAGTGTTGCTTACTCACGTTACCTACGAAGCCGTGGAATACCCCAGTCGTAAAATGTTCAAAAAGTACAAAATTACACTTGTTGCCACCCCAACGGTACACTGCTGCCCAGCTACCCCATACCCAGCAAACACAAACCGTTTTTAAAATGTTTTAAACAGGTTATATTTTGGTTTTTGGGTTTGGTAAAAACGTTTTAATAACAATAAAATGTCGGGTTATATAAAGGTCATGAAAACGTTTTAAAACGTTATGTATAAAAACACACTACAAAACTGTTTTTAAAATGTTTTCAAAATGTTATTGTAAACTATTTTTCTGCAAACAATTTTTGCCAAATATTTTGTCAACATTTAAATAACCTTATGTTAGAATATTTGTTGGAGGTTATCAAAAACTGTTTTTAAATGTTATGAAAACGTTTTATAACCTTTATATACCCTTTATATAACCCGACATTTAAACGTTTTCTGGCAACCCTTTCTAACCTTTGGCGAATGATGTCGAAAACGTTTTGTGTTTGGGTGAGTCAAAATTAAGTAAACTTGTGTTTGTGGTGCTTTTGTACAGACTCTAAAAAGAATCCGTTGTAAATGAAAAAATCATTGAAAAAAGCAGATTCTGAACGTCTCAATTAAAAAATAGCTTTATTTGCTTTCAGCAAACCCGAGTTATACTAATTTGTGACCCCTCGGCACAACTGGGCCCTGAAGTCGCCAATCATCATTTTTGAGATATTCAACCAAAATATTCTGCTTGAAATTAGCTTTAAAATGATGTATATCATGTCTATAGTACTTGACATTTAAGTAGTGAAAAATCAATAAAACAGTCAATAAATCCTTTGTTTCCTATTGTTTATTGTTAAGTTCGATGGAGCATATCTCAATAGTGGCACTGGCGACATCCGGGCTCAGTTGTGCCGAGGGGTCACATTTTAATAAACCCACCCATTTGTGTAGCTGCACACGATTTCTCTTTACAATCATGTAGTTATGATCATGGTAGCGTGTTGACTGGTATAGCGCGATATTCAAATGCAAAATAAAGTTGTTTGGCAGGAGTAGTTTCCATCAATAATGCCTAACGGACTACATTATGGCTTAAAGATTGTCCTCAAGAGTTCTTTGTTTAATTTTTCAATTTCAATTTCATCATATTGCACAGCACACAAAGAAACGAGCCATGTAGAACATGGCACTTCCATTATGGCGACAAAGTTTTTTGAAACTAGGAGTCTGCGTGAAGTTCATTGTCTCTTTCGTCTCCAGTTTCCCATAGCTGATCGGATATTAAGTACATGTAATTAGTAAGCAAGTACATGTCAGTCTGGAGCTTCAGGTCCGGAAACCCGCGAACTGCTACATCCAGTGTAAACATTGCTAGAGTTAGGCGTGCCTTGTAAATAGACCCGGAAATAGACCCAAAGATCAGCAGCTCAAGATGCAACCCCCTTCTCAACATTTCCCAAGCAGGTTTCAGTTGGACCGTTCGGGACACTATGAATAAGCCAAATCGGCATTAGAGATTTGCAATGCATTGTGGGACAGTTTTTGCATTTTTAGAACACTTTGTCCTTTGTTTTTTGTGCATACAAAATATAATTAAAAAAGTTTTACTAGAATAAAAACAAATCCAAAAAATATGTTTATTATAAAATTAAATATTTAAATATTTTTAATGATAACATTATTACAATAATAAAAAAATGAATAATAATTAGAGCAATAATTTTCCCTATATGTCAGAGGTCAAAGTGTCCCAAAAGTGCTCTCAAAAACCGGAAGCTGCAATGGCAATTGGGCTTGTTATCGTGATTATACGAGGAGGTAACCACACCGTGGATTTTGTATTCGAATATAGCGCCCTATAATGAAAGACAGAGATAAAAAGGCTAGTTTGCGTCTGGCGTCATCTGTCAATCAAACTCGAACACGGTTTGTTTACAAGTGTCGTGATGATATGAGTCAATTTTGCACCTTCAAACATACAAACCATCTCAAAAGTTAGGTATTTATAGTAGGAAACTTTCTTTCGCGAAGGCACCATGTCAACATTGCCTAGAAAAGTTGCTTTTTGCCTTGTAAAAGTACGTGATTTTTTGCCATTAACTGCTATTCCCTTTCTCCGATCGGCACCAGATAAATCGACCTTCCTTGTAGGCGCTATTAACCAATCAAGGATCGTAGAGAATTTGATTGCCAGTGACGTCAGACGCAAACTAGTCTTTTTATCTTTGTCTTTCATTCTATCAATCAATACACATGGTAAGTGAAGACGTGTGCCGCTACAAAATTATTTATTATTCAAATAAGTATAACTCGGGTTTGGTGCAAGGAAATACAATAATTCTTTTCTTAATTTAGACGTTCAGAATCTGCTCTTTTCAATGATGTTTTCATTTACAGCGGATTCCTATTAGATTTTGTGCAAAAGCGCCACAAACATGAGTTTACTTCATTTTGGATCACCCTGTATCTCTAGGGTCGGAATAGGAATCATGGTAGCGTTCAATATTCAAAAGGGGGGAATTATACCGCCAGTGTGATACACTGTAGTAGGCGTTAACATTATGTGTATATAATTGTGGTAAATGTCTCGTTACATATAAGAGTAATATAATTACCAGGAATTAAATAAAAACTATCGAAGAGAATTTACGAATTATATTGTTGTGTTATAGAATAAACATGATTATTTAAAAGGAGATGTTAAAAGTGCCCCGCACTGTTCCTTGTCCATGTGCCCCCAAGGCTCTTGCTACGCCCCTGGACGGGATAATATCTGCTTCTTATGGTTGTAATTCTCCCGGTAATAATGGATCGTTTGGTCTTGTTTGTGGCAGGAGGTTATTTTCTTCCTTCTCCTTCACCTCCTGCCCCTGCTCCTCCTCCCTTGCTTTTATTGTCCTGATATATTGGACTCGTTATTTTTACTTTCACTTGGTTGCTTCCCTAGCTTCCCATCACCAGTAATAGACTTCTCTATTTCCATGGCGCCTCGAATTGCACCAGCCACAGCCCCGGTGCCAGCTCCTACCGCTGCACCAACATCATGCGCCTTTTTAGCCCGCACTGGCTTTATCACCAGTACCTAGCTCATTTACTACTTTATTTGACTTCTCAATATTTTGCAAAATGTGTTTTTGCTGTCTTGGTGACATATATGGAAGTAGCCACAATACATCATTCTTTCGAACATGATGTGGCACAAAAGGATGATGGGAGAAAAAGCCTCTTTGATGGTGCTCAGAATGAAATGGTATATAGTTATGATGGAAACGATTGGGAATTGGTCTAACATTGTGGTTAGTATTCTCACCCCGACCACCACCCGGAGGTTGCCCGAAGTCTGGTAATGAAGGAATGTGCTGTTCAGGTATTTCATCTGCTTCCGGTTCATATACTTTTGGAGGAATAACCGGTTTGCCTTGACCTGGAAAACCTGGTTGACCTGGCCCCTGATCCGGTTGACTTGGTTGACCCGATCCTTGATCTGGTTGATCTGATCCTTGATCTGGTTGATCTGAACCTTGACTTGGTTGACCTGATCCTTGACCTGGTTGACCTGATCCATGACTTGGTTGACCCGATCCTTGACCTGGTTGACCTGACCCTTGACTGGGTTGACCTAATCCATGACTTGGTTGACCTGATCCTTGACTTGGTTGACCCGATCCTTGACTTGGTTGACCTGATCCTTGACTGGGTTGACCTGAACCTTGACTTGGTTGACTTGATTCTTGACTGGGTTGACCTGATCCTTGACTTGGTTGACCCGATCCTTGACTGATCCTTCCATGACTTGGTTGGCCTGATCCTTGACTTGGTTGACCTGACTTGGTTGACCTGATCCATGACTTGGTTGACCTAATCCTTGACTTGGTTGACCTGAGTCTTGACTGGGTTGACCTGATCCTTGACTTGGTTGACCTGAATCTTGACTTGGTTGACCTGATCCATGACTTGGTTGACCTAATCCTTGACTTGGTTGACCTGAGTCTTGACTGGGTTGACCTGATCCTTGACTTGGTTGACCTGAATCTTGACTTGGTTGACCTGATCCATGACTTGGTTGACCTAATCCTTGACTTGGTTGACCTGAGTCTTGACTGGGTTGACCTGATCCTTGACTTGGTTGACCTGATCCTTGACTTGGTTGACCTGATCCATGACTTGGTTGGCCTGATCCTTGACTTGGTTGACCTGATCCTTGACTTGGTTGACCTGATCCATGACTTGGTTGACCTAATCCTTGACTTGGTTGACCTGAGTCTTGACTGGGTTGACCTGATCCTTGACTTGGTTGACCTGAACCTTGACTTGGTTGACCTAAATTTTGATTGGGTTGACCTGATCCTTGACTGGGTTAACCTGATCCATGACTGGGTTGACCTGATCCTTGACTGGGTTGACCTGATCCTTGACTTGGTTGACCTGAGTCTTGACTGGGTTGACCTGAACCTTGACTTGGTTGACTTGATTCTTGACTGGGTTGACCTGATCCTTGACTTGGTTGACCCGATCCTTGACTTGGTTGACCTGATCCATGACTTGGTTGGCCTGATCCTTGACTTGGTTGACCTGAGTCTTGACTGGGTTCACCTGAACCTTGACTTGGTTGACCTGATCCTTGACTTGGTTGAGCTGATTCTTGGCCTGCTTGACCTGATCCTTGACCTGGTTTACCTGAATCTTGACTGGGTTGATCTGACCCGTGACTTGGTTGACCTGATCCTTGACTTGGTTGAGCTGATTCTTGGCCTGCTTGACCTGATCCTTGACCTGGTTTACCTGAATCTTGACTGGGTTGATCTGACCCGTCACCTGGTTGACCTGACCCGTGACCTGGTTGACCTGACACGTGACCTGGTTGACCTGATCCTTGACCTGGTTTACCTGAATCTTGACCTGGTTGATCTGATCCTTGACTTGGTTGACCTGACTCGTGACCTTGTTGACCTGATCCTTGACTTGGTTGACCTGTTCCTTGTTCTGGTATTGGTTGCTCAGTTTCACCTGCAGCAATATGATCTTGGAAGGATTGATTAGGAAAATATCCTCCAGGTAGATTGAATATTGGTTTCCCTGGTGATGGTTTAGCGTCATTTCCACCGGGAACAGATTCAACTGGTTTGAGGTTGGCTGGTCTTCCGGGAGCAGGTATTTTAGCAAGCTTAAAAGATGATAATTTAGGTTTGGTGAATCCTTTAGTGCCAAATAGAGAGTCTGTGTATGAGAATAAGATTGAGAAGATTATACATTATCTATTCATGAAGATAATACGGGTATCAGGCAAACAGAATAACATATTAGTCATCCCGAAGGTATTGGAGAGTTTGTAGAATGTCGACTTCCACGTCAACTTCGTTCATTTTTCATCCGTTATAGGGCGTTTCACAGTGTGGTTCCTAGACTGCGAAGAAAACTGCATTTATTTATTTACTTTATTTTGTTTTATAATGCAACATACAAACCACAGAGAGAATGATGCTCGGTTTGGATGGTCTGGCTTATTGATTAGTGAGTGTTCTTAGTCATCCAGTCTTCTCTTCTTTTCTCTCTTCCTTAACCTTCCAACGTGGTTTACATCGGCGTGTCATTTTATTATTATTTATTATTATTTATTATTATTATTATTATTATTATTATTATTATTATTATTATTGTTATTATTATTATTATTGTTGTTGTTGTTGTTATTGTTATTATTAATATTATTATTGTTATTATTATTATTATTATTATTATTATTATTATTATTATTATTATTGTTGTTGTTGTTGTTGTTGTTGTTGTTGTTGTTGTTGTTGTTGTTGTTGTTGTTGTTGTTGTTGTTGTTGTTGTTGTTGTTGTTGTTGTTGTTGTTGTTGTTGTTGTTGTTGTTGTTGTTGTTGTTGTTGTTGTTGTTGTTGTTGTTGTTGTTGTTGTTGTTGTTGTTGTTATTATTATTATTATTATTATTATTACTATTAGAAGTAGTAGTAGTAGTAGTAGTAGTAGTAGTAGTAGTAGTAGAGTAGAAGTAGTAGTAGTAGAAGTCAGGGCCGTCGCTAGAGGGGGGGTATGGGGTGGCACCCCCAATCGTCAAATCAGTCGGCAAAATCGTGCCGTCGTCGGCAAATCGCAAAGAAAGGGGTAGAAGGAGGAAAAGGAAAGAAAAAGAGAGAGGGGAAGAAGGAAAAGAGGAAAGAAGAGAAGAGAAGAGAAGAGAAGAGAAGAGAAGAGAAGAGAAGAGAAGAAAGAGAAGAGAAGAGAAGAGAAGAGAAGAGAAGAGAAGAGAAGGAGAGGAGAGGAGAGGAGAGGAGAGGAGAAGAGAAAGAAAGAGAAAGGGAAAAGGAAAGAGGAGAAAAAGTTAAATTGCACGTATAGTAGGCCTATGCCTAAAAAACATGCAGTCGGGTCGATCGGAAGTAGGTCTTATAATAGGCCTGCTATTATTTTAGGCATTGCTTGCAGGCGGGTCCTCGTCCTAAAAGCATGTGAAAATTACTGCCGGCCCGCCGAAATGCAGGGCCCGTCGTCACATTTTGTCACCAAGTCAGTATTATATTAAGATGGACTCCGTGCTGACTTCAACATCAATACATGCGTGCTTTAATATTGTGAGTCTCAAGTCTTGTAAAGCAATGATTTAAATAGTGTAAAAATGATGCACCAAATGGCTTCAATTGGACCTTCATTTTGCAAAATTTCGCAACTTCTGAGGGGGGAACCCCCCTCAAACACCCCCTGCGTAGTGGATAAACAAGTGGCCATTTTCGCTTCTGCTTTCAATATTTGCCAGTTTAGGCCCTATAGTTTAACATGTTTTACAAAATTTATACACTTGCAATAATAGGGAAAACTTGTCCACGAAAGATTTCAAAGTAAAATTTTACACAAAATAGTGCCAAAATGGTCCACCAAATCGCTTCAATTAGGTCTTCATTTTGCAAAAGTTTCTTACTTCTCAGGGGGACAAATCCCCCTCAGACACCCCCCTGCATTGTGGTCACACAAATGACCATTTCCGCTTCTGTTCCTGACATTTCCAAATTTTTGTTTAACACAATTTATAGGCCTACAATAATAGGGGGCAATTCGCGCAAAAGGCTTCATGGACCGCTCATTTCACAAATGTGGGGGCATTTTCAAACTAAAATTTTACACTCTAATAGTGTCAAAATGGTCCACCAAATCGCTTCAATTGGGTCTTCATTTTGCAAAAGTTTCTTACTTCTCAGGGGGACAAATCCCCTCAGACACCCCCCTACGTTGTGGTCAATCAAATGACCATTTTCGCTTCTGCTTTCGACATTTAAAATGTCAGTATTCATATTTTGGTCTATTTCGAAATGCCAAGAAGGTGTGCCTATGATTCCCAAGGTGTAAAATGAAAACAAAGTCCCCCCGGCTGATGCAACATGGTTCAGCTACATGGTGACAACTGCTCTAGTATTTGGTATGTCGGCACACAGACGGCTCGTCGGCAATCATTGACTCTTACACCCCCCTAATGAAAAAGGTCTGGCGACGCCCCTGGTAGAAGTAGCAGTAGCAGTAGCAGCAGCAGCAGTAGCAGTAAGTAGACAGCAGAAGTGTTGGTAGACAGCACTCTAGATATTATATTAACTATGATCATCTTGGATATTATTAGTAAAAATCAAATCATCATTACGCCAAGAAAAAACTTTCTTCCTGTAGGGCGCGGACATTTCATTTTGGGAGCAGCTTGACCTTGTTTCCTTAGTTTTGTTTATTGCTAATATTAGATATTCTTTAAATTCTGTTTTATACATTTAACCTAATTTTCCACTGATTTGAACTCTGTTTTGCCTAATTTTTTTTTACAAAAATGTAACAAAACTGATCAAGATCAGGAACAATGCACATACATGACACAAGCCTTGTTTTAGCCTTACATTTACCTTTTTATTTCCTTTTTTGACTTGTATACCATTTGAGGAAGAGACACGAAACGGAGTCCGAGGGGGAAACTTGAAACTGGCAAGGAAAGGAAAGGTTGGCTTTGGGTACTCCTTCTTTGTATTAGATGCTGCTACCGATGCGGATTGGTCGACAGGTGGCTGCTGGTCTGTAATAAATTAAAGGAAAATGTGAGTCTTGAGATCGAGATGGGATGACAAAATGGAGAACTTAAAAAATTATAATTCTCCAAATCTCCTTGATGTGTTGTTGAAAAATAGGACATAAACACCTTCAGCACAATGACAATATCAAAGTGCATAATAAAATGGTGGACCATTAATTATCCTTAAAGTGAATATATCCAGAGTCAGCTCCATTCCCGCAATGTATTCTAATATAATGAGTGCTCGATTTTATTCATTGTAACTTTTATATTTTATTTTTCTAATGTTGTGTATCCACAAACAATCACCTTATTTAAACATAGTATTACGAAGGATTTGGATTTTGGAGAAGTATTGGCGAGGGGAAAGGGTTTTTGTTTTTCAGCTTGATATTGTATACTTTGATAAAGATTGCGCTGATGTCAGTTTATTATCTACACCATTTTGGTATCAAACCCCCAATTCATTGTGTTGGTCCCTAAACATTACCAGTAGACGTTTCGGCAGCTGCTGGTGCCGCTTCACCAGCTAACGATAAGCCGACTTGTGTAGCACCTGCACCAATTACTTGAGCTACGCCAGGAGATATGATCCCCGGGTTTGTTTGAACATCAACTGGAGCTGTGAATATAATTTAAAATCAAGTATTGAAAACGTTCATTTAATATCAACATTATTTCAGTTTGTTTGACTTTTTTAAAACTTCATCATAATGATTGAGAAAGCCTAAAAACGTTTTCAGTTATTTCAAAAACACAGTTTTCATACGTCTTCATACGCATAGAGCCAGAAGGAACACACCATCGCAATATCCCCCTTCTTGACTAATGCCAGGAAGATAAAAGTACATGTAGTATTAAGATTTAATTTAAATCTGGTCAACCAGACATACCTATTTTGACGGACGAACCGACGTTGCGACTGAAACCTTCAGTCTTCAGCTGGGTTGTGATGCAAATGACCTTGAGTACCGGACACTTCCGGTATTGATGACAATCGACGAGGAATGTCCTTTATGATCCTGTCCCAGCCGTGTGATAGTTTGGCCCGGACACCGCCACCGCGGTTGAGGGATGGTTGCTCAGCCCTCACCCAGATTGCCTCTTTCACTCCACGCTCAAACCAACGATGCTCGCGATCTAGGATTCGGACATCCTTGGTGTCAAAATGGTGTCCGGTGGCTTTCAAATGTAAATACACTGATGAGTCGTTTCCACCTGAGCTGGCTCTGCGATGTTGTAACATGCGATTGTGAAGAGGTTGGGCGGTTTCTCCTATGTAAGAGTCTTGACAGGCTTGCTCTTCGGAACAGCGGACCCCGTAGACCACTCCACTGATCCTCCCCTTGGGCTGCTTGTCCTTAGGATGCACTAAGGACTGGCGGATCGTGTTCGTTGGTTTAAAGTGGGTGGTAATTCCGTGGTCGCGATAGATTCTTTTGAGTTTTTCCGATAAGTCTCCGTGATATGGGATGGTAATACTTGTTGTTCTCCCCGTCTGATTCGTGCTACTGGCGGTGGGTTTATTGCTGTCCTTGTTCAAGGCCTTGTTTATGGCTCCAGTCCTGGTAACCACAGTTACCCAGCGCTTTGCGAAGATGTTGTTGTTCAGCAATCTTATCTGAGTCTTTGGTGATGATCGACTCAGCTCTGTGGAACAAGGTGTTGACCACGCCGAGTTTCTGAATGAGCGGGTGATTGGAACCGAATTGAAGGTACTGGTCCGTGTGTGTCTGTTTTCGATAAACAGACACAGTAAGGGAGCGATCTTCTTCCACGGACACTAAACAGTCAAGAAACGCGAGTTTGTTATTTGACACTCCTTCCTGCGTGAACTTGATATGGGGATCGATTTCATTGATGTGGTTGAAAAACCTATCAAGTTCGTTGGATTTAATTAAAATCCAAGTATCATCCACGTATCGATACCATCTAGATGGCGCTATACCGGGAAAAGTTGACAAAGCAATGCGCTCAAATCTTTCCATATACAAGTTAGCGATAATCGGTGAGACGGGCGAACCCATGGAACATCCATGACATTGTTGGTAAAATTTTCCACTGTACGAAAAGTAGGTGTTATCTAAGCAGAGACTAAGTAGATCACATAATTGATCAGGAGACAAGTTTGTCCGTTCATGAAGTGTGGTATCCTGGTTCAGAACTTCGCGAACTGCTGAGACTGCGTCCTTCGGAGGAATGCTAGTAAAGAGGGCGGTGACATCAAACGATGTTATAGTCTCATCGGATTCTAACACTAAGCCTTGGATTTTTCCGAAAAATCCTTAGAGTTGAGAATATGGTGGTCCGATAGGCCAACCACAGGACTCAAAACTCTAGCCAAATATTTGGCGATATTATAAGAAACAGAGCCGATACTACTCACTATCGGACGCAAGGGGATGGTGTCCTTGTGAACCTTCGGAAGGCCGTAAAAACCCGGTATGGATTCGGATGTCGGCTATAACTGATGTTTTAATTTGAAGTCAATAGACCCGTTTTTCTCAAGTTCGCCTAGTTTCGAAGTCAATTTCCGCTTTATACCACTCGTTGGATCTTTCCTAAGGGGAGTGTAAGTTTTGGCATCATCTAACAGTGCTCTAGCTTTCTGATCATAGTCTTTGCTATTTAAAACCACAGTACAACGCCCTTATCAGCAGGGAGGATCGTGATGTTTTCATCCTTCTTTAAGCTTTCTAGCGCACTATACTCATTCTTGCTCAGATTATATTGAGGTGGTTTGGCACTTTTAATACTCGCACTCACCCGCGAACGTAATTCTTCAGCTTTATCTGGACCATATTCTCAACTCGTCGATTGTCATCAATACCGGAAGTGTCCGGTACTCAAGGTCATTTGCATCACAACCCAGCTGAAGACTGAAGGTTTCAGTCGCAACGTCGGTTCGTCCGTCAAAATAGGTATGTCTGGTAGACCAGATTTAAATTAAATCTTAATTTCAACATACCCAGATGAATGAGAGTCTACACAGTTACATGTAGTATTCAATCATGATTAAGAGAAATCCTGATAAAAAAAAGGATCTCTCTTTTAAATAGTAAACACTTTATGATGAAAATATCCAACCACTTACCACAATATACAAGCTGCTTTGATGTCAAACTAACAACTAATACAATTAGCCAGAGATGTTTTGGCGCCAACGCCATTGTTGTATTTTTATCAATTTACCAACATATAAATCGTCTGCTTTATATAACACATAGAAACTTGATTAAATTATCACATCTTCTCTCGGTAGAATATAACATTTTCCACTCACAATCAGTAATATTCACATTCACAAACCTCTAGTATACACGTTAAATTACTAATTAGTAGGATGATAAAATTCAAAATCAATCACAGAATCGATTATTTTATGCGATCGTTTTTCATATAATATAGATTAACTTATAATTATTAAAATGTGTGATTTTTTTATTTTCAAACCGATATCGATCTGCAGCAAGCAGGTGCTTATTATGAGACGCAGTGTGACGTCATAATTGGACAATCAATATTCATTCACATCATTACAATATTTATCATAGGATCCAGTATAAAAGATTTAACCAAACATCTGTTGGTTCATTGGTTAAATTGATCAATGAACACAAGATTTATCATTGAAGTTAGAGTTGTTCCTTCCTAATAAATCTAATTAGAATGTAAAACTTTCAATTTACGCATGTTAATGCATACAAAGAGTCAATTTAGAAAAGTGCAACATTTGTTTAAAACTTCGTAAACGGCTCTGATTTCTCACTAAAACCATAAAACACGTTTGAAATGTGTAAAAATTAATTCATGAACATAAAGTTGCTTTGATAAAAAAAACCAAAAGGGAAATATAAAGACATTCCTTTTTTATTTATTTGCTTTAAGTGAAAGAGGTCTGAAACCAAAAGTGATGCATAAAAAGCCTATGTAGAAAAGTGCAACTTTTTTGTCCGAAACCTTTATAAATGGCGGTATTTCACAGTGAAGATGATAAAAGATAACAACAAAACCCCGTTCACTTGATGCATAACTATTCAGTATATGTTCCAAACTTTAAAACAAGAGAATTGATCAATCCGTTTTTGGATTGTACCAATATGTCTTAGGGGGACTTACTTTTTTGGAACCGTTTAGTTGATGAAGTAGTGTGCCATCAGCAGTAGATAGTTGATGAAGTAGTATGCTATCAGCAGTAGATAGTTGACATACTGCAGTTACTGTCCGTTTTCCTATACACAATACACAGTGCTCTCACCATTGACGCGTGACGTCTACAAACATTGTATGTTAGAAGTATAGGATATTGCCTAGTTAACGTCACTGTGTAAAAAATAACCGGCCAGTATTTAAAGTATTCTCTGAAATTCTAGAAAATATAGTTTTGTAACATGTCCTAAATTTTTAGCTAATTTAGGTGTTTGAAAATATTCGCACTTTTGTGTTTTAGGAAGGATATGTAAACGACCATCAAAAAATTAGAAGAAATTATTTCCAAACCGTGTTAAGTCAACAACCATTATGTTTCTCATTTTCAAGAATGCTGGTTAACAATAAGCATACTATTGTCTCATTTCGTGAACAAAGGCCCACATAGTATTGTTACCTTGCATTTGATTTATAATCGGTTACCCAACTGAAACTATAATACCAGTTCATTGCAATACCGCACAGGAAAAATAGAAACATGTGTAGTGTGGATTCAACCAGAGACGATCTGATTTAATCAGTTGAGCTGTTTTCAATAAGTGTTATCTTGGTTTAATAGCTTTTAATGGGGTTTAAGTCCTGCAAAGGTCGCGGTGAATTCTACTGTAGACATGACTGTATCATGATGAAGTAGGCCCTAGTATGCTATCAGCAGTAGATAGTTGAGGAAGTAGTATGCTATCAGCAGTAGATAATTGATGAAGTAGTATGATATCAGCAGTAGATAGTTGATGAAGTAGTGGGGTGGGCCCTGTCCCCACCCCACACCACCCCCCCCCGCCCCGCCCCTCTAAAGGGGAAAAAGGAAGGCAACGCTTTTATACGATGTGGACACAATATTTGGAAAACCGCACCTCGGACTCTCTCTCCCCCCAGTCTAGTTTCATTTGCTGTAAATATTTTGCAAAAAGTTGATGTAACTTATACTTGAATTATAGTTACGTACGCTGGGCATATTAGCATGATTAGTGCAACATATTTCAGATCAAATACAATAGAATCGTGCAAATCATGGGTTCTACCTTCAAGTAAGGACTCACGAAATAATGTAGTAGAAAATCATATATATAGTCCGTGGCAGAAACAATTAGATATAGGCAGAAATTGTTACTAATCCATCACTTAAAAGTGTTACAATAAACCCCCAAAAGATAACTATATAACGGGTCTCACTCTAACATCTTTAGTAGAGGATGAAACACTCTAATATCTTTATATAGGTTGGTAGTATTACTATATTATACTATTACATTTTTCCCTGTTCCACTGTTCCACTTGGGACACTCTCACTCTAATATCTTTATATAGGTTGGTACTGGTATTATGGTATTACTATATTATACTATTAGATTTTTCCCTGTTCCACTGTTCCACTTGGGGCACTTCTCACTCTAATATCTTTTATATAGGTTGGTACTGGTATTACTATATTATACTATTACATTTTTCCCTGTTCCACTGTTCCACTTGGGGCACTTCTCACTCTAATATCTTTATATAGGTTGGTACTGGTATTACTATATTATACTATTACATTTTTCCCTGTTCCACTGTTCCACTTGGGCCACTTCTCACTCTAATATCTTTTATATAGGTTGGTACTGGTATTACTATATTATACTATTACATTTTTCCCTGTTCCACTGTTCCACTTGGGACACTCTCACTCTAATATCTTTATATAGGTTGGTACTGGTATTACTATATTATACTATTACATTTTTCCCTGTTCCACTGTTCCACTTGGGCCACTTCTCACTCTAATATCTTTATATAGGTTGGTACTGGTATTACTATATTATACTATTACATTTTTCCCTGTTCCACTGTTCCACTTGGGACACTCTCACTCTAATATCTTTATATAGGTTGGTACTGGTATTACTATATTATACTATTACATTTTTCCCTGTTCCACTGTTCCACTTGGGCCACTTCTCACTCTAATATCTTTATATAGGTTGGTACTGGTATTACTATATTATACTATTACATTTTTCCTGTTCCACTGTTCCACTTGGGACACTCTCACTCTAATATCTTTATATAGGTTGGTACTGGTATTATGGTATTACTATATTATACTATTAGATTTTTCCCTGTTCCACTGTTCCACTTGGGGCACTTCTCACTCTATTATCTTTATATACGTTGGTACTGGTATTACTATATTATACTATTACATTTTTCCCTGTTCCACTGTTCCACTTGGGACACTCTCACTCTAATATCTTTTATATAGGTTGGTACTGGTATTATGGTATTACTATATTATACTATTAGATTTTTCCCTGTTCCACTGTTCCACTTGGGGCACTTCTCACTCTAATATCTTTATATAGGTTGGTACTGGTATTACTATATTATACTATTACATTTTTTCCTGTTCCACTGTTCCACTTGGGACACTCTCACTCTAATATCTTTATATAGGTTGGTACTGGTATTACTATATTATACTATTACATTTTTCCCTGTTCCACTGTTCCACTTGGGCCACTTCTCACTCTAATATCTTTTATATAGGTTGGTACTGGTATTACTATATTATACTATTACATTTTTCCCTGTTCCACTGTTCCACTTGGGACACTCTCACTCTAATATCTTTATATAGGTTGGTACTGGTATTATGGTATTACTATATTATACTATTACATTTTTCCCTGTTCCACTGTTCCACTTGGGCCACTTCTCACTCTAATATCTTTATATAGGTTGGTACTGGTATTACTATATTATACTATTACATTTTTCCCTGTTCCACTGTTCCACTTGGGACACTCTCACTCTAATATCTTTATATAGGTTGGTACTGGTATTACTATATTATACTATTACATTTTTCCCTGTTCCACTGTTCCACTTGGGCCACTTCTCACTCTAATATCTTTATATAGGTTGGTACTGGTATTACTATATTATACTATTACATTTTTCCCTGTTCCACTGTTCCACTTGGGACACTCTCACTCTAATATCTTTATATAGGTTGGTACTGGTATTACTATATTATACTATTACATTTTCCCTGTTCCACTGTTCCACTTGGGCCACTTCTCACTCTAATATCTTTATATAGGTTGGTACTGGTATTACTATATTATACTATTACATTTTTCCCTGTTCCACTGTTCCACTTGGGACACTCTCACTCTAATATCTTTATATAGGTTGGTACTGGTATTATGGTATTACTATATTATACTATTAGATTTTTCCCTGTTCCACTGTTCCACTTGGGGCACTTCTCACTCTATTATCTTTATATACGTTGGTACTGGTATTACTATATTATACTATTACATTTTTCCCTGTTCCACTGTTCCAATTGGGACACTCTCACTCTAATATCTTTTATATAGGTTGGTACTGGTATTACTATATTATACTATTACATTTTTCCCTGTTCCACTGTTCCACTTGGGGCACTTCTCACTCTAATATCTTTATATAGGTTGGTACTGGTATTACTATATTATACTATTACATTTTTCCTGTTCCACTGTTCCACTTGGGACACTCTCACTCTAATATCTTTATATAGGTTGGTACTGGTATTACTATATTATACTATTACATTTTTCCCTGTTCCACTGTTCCACTTGGGCCACTTCTCACTCTAATATTTTTATATAGGTTGGTACTGGTATTACTATATTATACTATTACATTTTTCCCTGTTCCACTGTTCCACTTGGGACACTCTCACTCTAATATCTTTATATAGGTTGGTACTGGTATTATGGTATTACTATATTATACTATTAGATTTTTCCCTGTTCCACTGTTCCACTTGGGGCACTTCTCACTCTATTATCTTTATATACGTTGGTACTGGTATTACTATATTATACTATTACATTTTTCCCTGTTCCACTGTTCCACTTGGGACACTCTCACTCTAATATCTTTATATAGGTTGGTACTGGTATTATGGTATTACTATATTATACTATTAGATTTTTCCCTGTTCCACTGTTCCACTTGGGGCACTTCTCACTCTAATATCTTTATATAGGTTGGTACTGGTATTACTATATTATACTATTACATTTTTTTCCCTGTTCTACTGTTCCACTTGGGCACTTCTCACTCTAATATCTTTATATACGGGTACTACTATATTATACTAGTACATTTTTCCCTGTTCCACTGTTCCACTTGGGCCACTTCTCACTCTAATATCTTTATATAGGTTGGTACTGGTATTACTATATTATACTATTACATTTTTCCCTGTTCCACTGTTCCACTTGGGACACTCTCACTCTAATATCTTTATATAGGTTGGTACTGGTATTACTATATTATACTATTACATTTTTCCCTGTTCCACTGTTCCACTTGGGCCACTTCTCACTCTAATATCTTTATATAGGTTGGTACTGGTATTACTATATTATACTATTACATTTTTCCCTGTTCCACTGTTCCACTTGGGACACTCTCACTCTAATATCTTTTATATAGGTTGGTACTGGTATTATGGTATTACTATATTATACTATTAGATTTTTCCCTGTTCCACTGTTCCACTTGGGGCACTTCTCACTCTATTATCTTTATATACGTTGGTACTGGTATTACTATATTATACTATTACATTTTTCCCTGTTCCACTGTTCCACTTGGGACACTCTCACTCTAATATCTTTATATAGGTTGGTACTGGTATTATGGTATTACTATATTATACTATTAGATTTTTCCCTGTTCCACTGTTCCACTTGGGGCACTTCTCACTCTAATATCTTTATATAGGTTGGTACTGGTATTACTATATTATACTATTACATTTTTCCTGTTCCACTGTTCCACTTGGGCCTCTTCTTCCTCTAATATCTTTATATAAGTTGGTACTGGTATTACTATATTATACTATTACATTTTTCCCTGTTCCACTGTTCCAATTGGGACACTCTCACTCTAATATCTTTATATAGGTTGGTACTGGTATTACTATATTATACTATTACATTTTTCCCTGTTCCACTGTTCCACTTGGGGCACTTCTCACTCTAATATCTTTATATAGGTTGGTACTGGTATTACTATATTATACTATTACATTTTTTCCTGTTCCACTGTTCCACTTGGGACACTCTCACTCTAATATCTTTATATAGGTTGGTACTGGTATTACTATATTATACTATTACATTTTTCCCTGTTCCACTGTTCCACTTGGGCCACTTCTCACTCTAATATTTTTATATAGGTTGGTACTGGTATTACTATATTATACTATTACATTTTTCCCTGTTCCACTGTTCCACTTGGGACACTCTCACTCTAATATCTTTATATAGGTTGGTACTGGTATTATGGTATTACTATATTATACTATTAGATTTTTCCCTGTTCCACTGTTCCACTTGGGGGCACTTCTCACTCTATTATCTTTATATACGTTGGTACTGGTATTACTATATTATACTATTACATTTTTCCCTGTTCCACTGTTCCACTTGGGACACTCTCACTCTAATATCTTTATATAGGTTGGTACTGGTATTATGGTATTACTATATTATACTATTAGATTTTTCCCTGTTCCACTGTTCCACTTGGGGCACTTCTCACTCTAATATCTTTATATAGGTTGGTACTGGTATTACTATATTATACTATTACATTTTTCCCTGTTCTACTGTTCCACTTGGGGCACTTCTCACTCTAATATCTTTATATACGGGTACTACTATATTATACTAGTACATTTTTCCCTGTTCCACTGTTCCACTTGGGCCACTTCTCACTCTAATATCTTTATATAGGTTGGTACTGGTATTACTATATTATACTATTACATTTTTCCTGTTCCACTGTTCCACTTGGGACACTCTCACTCTAATATCTTTATATAGGTTGGTACTGGTATTACTATATTATACTATTACATTTTTCCTGTTCCACTGTTCCACTTGGGCCACTTCTCACTCTAATATCTTTATATAGGTTGGTACTGGTATTACTATATTATACTATTACATTTTTCCCTGTTCCACTGTTCCACTTGGGACACTCTCACTCTAATATCTTTATATCGGTTGGTACTGGTATTACTATATTATACTATTACATTTTTCCCTGTTCCACTGTTCCACTTGGGCCACTTCTCACTCTATTCCCTTTGTATAGGTTGGTACTGGTATTACTATATTATACTATTACATTTTTCCCTGTTCCACTGTTCCACTTGGGCCACTTCTCACTCTAATATCTTTATATAGGTTGGTACTGGTATTACTATATTATACTATTACATTTTCCCTGTTCCACTGTTCCACTTGGGACACTCTCACTATATAGGTTGGTACTGGTATTACTATATTATACTATTACATTTTTCCCTGTTCCACTGTTCCACTTGGGCCACTTCTCACTCTAATATCTTTATATAGGTTGGTACTGGTATTACTATATTATACTATTACATTTTTCCCTGTTCCACTGTTCCACTTGGGACACTCTCACTCTAATATCTTTATATAGGTTGGTACTGGTATTATGGTATTACTATATTATACTATTAGATTTTTCCTGTTTCCACTGTTCCACTTGGGGCACTTCTCACTCTATTATCTTTATATACGTTGGTACTGGTATTACTATATTATACTATTACATTTTTCCCTGTTCCACTGTTCCAATTGGGACACTCTCACTCTAATATCTTTATATAGGTTGGTACTGGTATTACTATATTATACTATTACATTTTTCCCTGTTCCACTGTTCCACTTGGGGCACTTCTCACTCTAATATCTTTTATATAGGTTGGTACTGGTATTACTATATTATACTATTACATTTTTTTCCTGTTCCACTGTTCCACTTGGGACACTCTCACTCTAATATCTTTATATAGGTTGGTACTGGTATTACTATATTATACTATTACATTTTTCCCTGTTCCACTGTTCCACTTGGGCCACTTCTCACTCTAATATCTTTATATAGGTTGGTACTGGTATTACTATATTATACTATTACATTTTTCCCTGTTCCACTGTTCCACTTGGGACACTCTCACTCTAATATCTTTATATAGGTTGGTACTGGTATTATGGTATTACTATATTATACTATTAGATTTTTCCCTGTTCCACTGTTCCACTTGGGGCACTTCTCACTCTATTATCTTTATATACGTTGGTACTGGTATTACTATATTATACTATTACATTTTTCCCTGTTCCACTGTTCCACTTGGGACACTCTCACTCTAATATCTTTATATAGGTTGGTACTGGTATTATGGTATTACTATATTATACTATTAGATTTTTCCCTGTTCCACTGTTCCACTTGGGGCACTTCTCACTCTAATATCTTTATATAGGTTGGTACTGGTATTACTATATTATACTATTACATTTTTCCTGTTCTACTGTTCCACTTGGGGCACTTCTCACTCTAATATCTTTATATACGGGTACTACTATATTATACTAGTACATTTTTCCCTGTTCCACTGTTCCACTTGGGCCACTTCTCACTCTAATATCTTTATATAGGTTGGTACTGGTATTACTATATTATACTATTACATTTTTCCCTGTTCCACTGTTCCACTTGGGACACTCTCACTCTAATATCTTTATATAGGTTGGTACTGGTATTACTATATTATACTATTACATTTTTCCTGTTCCACTGTTCCACTTGGGCCACTTCTCACTCTAATATCTTTATATAGGTTGGTACTGGTATTACTATATTATACTATTACATTTTTCCTGTTCCACTGTTCCACTTGGGACACTCTCACTCTAATATCTTTATATAGGTTGGTACTGGTATTATGGTATTACTATATTATACTATTAGATTTTTCCCTGTTCCACTGTTCCACTTGGGGGCACTTCTCACTCTATTATCTTTATATACGTTGGTACTGGTATTACTATATTATACTATTACATTTTTCCCTGTTCCACTGTTCCACTTGGGACACTCTCACTCTAATATCTTTATATAGGTTGGTACTGGTATTATGGTATTACTATATTATACTATTAGATTTTTCCCTGTTCCACTGTTCCACTTGGGGCACTTCTCACTCTAATATCTTTATATAGGTTGGTACTGGTATTACTATATTATACTATTACATTTTTCCCTGTTCCACTGTTCCACTTGGGGCACTTCTCACTCTAATATCTTTATATAGGTTGGTACTGGTATTACTATATTATACTATTACATTTTTCCCTGTTCCTCTGTTCCACTTGGGCCACTTCTCACTCTAATATCTTTATATAGGTTGGTACTGGTATTACTATATTATACTATTACATTTTTCCCTGTTCCACTGTTCCACTTGGGACACTCTCACTCTAATATCTTTATATAGGTTGGTACTGGTATTACTATATTATACTATTACATTTTTCCCTGTTCCACTGTTCCACTTGGGCCACTTCTCACTCTAACTTTTATATAGGTTGGTACTGGTATTACTATATTATACTATTACATTTTTTCCTGTTCCACTGTTCCACTTGGGACACTCTCACTCTAATATCTTTATATAGGTTGGTACTGGTATTATGGTATTACTATATTATACTATTAGATTTTTCCCTGTTCCACTGTTCCACTTGGGGCACTTCTCACTCTATTATCTTTATATACGTTGGTACTGGTATTACTATATTATACTATTACATTTTTCCCTGTTCCACTGTTCCACTTGGGACACTCTCACTCTAATATCTTTATATAGGTTGGCACTGGTATTATGGTATTACTATATTATACTATTAGATTTTTCCCTGTTCCACTGTTCCACTTGGGGCACTTCTCACTCTAATATCTTTATATAGGTTGGTACTGGTATTACTATATTATACTATTACATTTTTCCCTGTTCCACTGTTCCACTTGGGGCACTTCTCACTCTACTATTACATTACTATATTATACTAGTACATTTTTCCCTGTTCCACTGTTCCACTTGGGCCACTTCTCACTCTAATATCTTTATATAGGTTGGTACTGGTATTACTATATTATACTATTACATTTTTCCCTGTTCCACTGTTCCACTTGGGACACTTCTCACTCTAATATCTTTATATAGGTTGGTACTGGTATTACTATATTATACTATTACATTTTTCCCTGTTCCACTGTTCCACTTGGGCCACTTCTCACTCTAATATCTTTATATAGGTTGGTACTGGTATTACTATATTATACTATTACATTTTTCCTGTTCCACTGTTCCACTTGGGACACTCTCACTCTAATATCTTTATATAGGTTGGTACTGGTATTATGGTATTACTATATTATACTATTAGATTTTTCCCTGTTCCACTGTTCCACTTGGGGCACTTCTCACTCTATTATCTTTATATACGTTGGTACTGGTATCACTATATTATACTATTACATTTTTCCCTGTTCCACTGTTCCACTTGGGACACTCTCACTCTAATATCTTTATATAGGTTGGTACTGGTATTATGGTATTACTATATACTATTAGATTTTTCCCTGTTCCACTGTTCCACTTGGGGCACTTCTCACTCTAATATCTTTATATAGGTTGGTACTGGTATTACTATATTATACTATTACATTTTTCCCTGTTCCACTGTTCCACTTGGGGCACTTCTCACTCTAATATCTTTATATAGGTTGGTACTGGTATTACTATATTATACTATTACATTTTTCCCTGTTCCACTGTTCCACTTGGGCCACTTCTCACTCTAATATCTTTATATAGGTTGGTACTGGTATTACTATATTATACTATTACATTTTTCCCTGTTCCACTCTTCCACTTGGGACACTCTCACTCTAATATCTTTATATAGGTTGGTACTGGTATTACTATATTATGCTATTACATTTTTCCCTGTTCCACTGTTCCACTTGGGCCACTTCTCACTCTAATATCTTTATATAGGTTGGTACTGGTATTACTATATTATACTATTACATTTTTTTCCTGTTCCACTGTTCCACTTGGGACACTCTCACTCTAATATCTTTATATAGGTTGGTACTGGTATTATGGTATTACTATATTATACTATTAGATTTTTCCCTGTTCCACTGTTCCACTTTTGGGGCACTTTCTCACTCTATTATCTTTATATACGTTGGTACTGGTATTACTATATTATACTATTACATTTTTCCCTGTTCCACTGTTCCACTTGGGACACTCTCACTCTAATATCTTTATTTTACTTGGTACTGGTATTATGGTATTACTATATTATACTATTAGATTTTTCCCTGTTCCACTGTTCCACTTGGGGCACTTCTCACTCTAATATCTTTATATAGGTTGGTACTGGTATTACTATATTATACTATTACATTTTTCCCTGTTCCACTGTTCCACTTGGGGCACTTCTCACTCTAATAGTATAATATAGTAATACCATAATCACTAAATTTTTCCCTGTTCCACTGTTCCACTTGGGCCACTTCTCACTCTAATATCTTTATATAGGTTGGTACTGGTATTACTATATTATACTATTACATTTTTCCTGTTCCACTGTTCCACTTGGGACACTCTCACTCTAATATCTTTATATAGGTTGGTACTGGTATTACTATATTATACTATTACATTTTTCCCTGTTCCACTGTTCCACTTGGGCCACTTCTCACTCTAATATCTTTATATAGGTTGGTACTGGTATTACTATATTATACTATTACATTTTTCCCTGTTCCACTGTTCCACTTGGGACACTCTCACTCTAATATCTTTATATAGGTTGGTACTGGTATTATGGTATTACTATATTATACTATTAGATTTTTCCTGTTCCACTGTTCCACTTGGGGCACTTCTCACTCTATTATCTTTATATACGTTGGTACTGGTATTACTATATTATACTATTACATTTTCCCTGTTCCACTGTTCCACTTGGGACACTCTCACTCTAATATCTTTATATAGGTTGGTACTGGTATTATGGTATTACTATATTATACTATTAGATTTTTCCCTGTTCCACTGTTCCACTTGGGTAACTTCTCACTCTAATATCTTTATATAGGTTGGTACTGGTATTACTATATTATACTATTACATTTTTCCCTGTTCCACTGTTCCACTTGGGGCACTTCTCACTCTAATATCTTTATATAGGTTGGTACTGGTATTACTATTATACCCTGTTCCACTGTTCCACTTGGGGCCACTTCTCACTCTATATCTTTTATATAGGTTGGTACTGTATTACTATACTTACATTTTTCCCTGTTCCACTGTTCCACTTGGGACACTCTCACTTAATATCTTTATATAGGTTGGTACTGGTATTACTATATTATACTATTACATTTTTCCCCTGTTCCACTGTTCCACTTGGGCCACTTCTCACTCTAATATCTTTATATAGGTTGGTACTGGTATTACTATATTATACTATTACATTTTTCCTGTTCCACTGTTCCACTTGGGACACTCTCACTCTAATATCTTTATATAGGTTGGTACTGGTATTACTATATTATACTATTACATTTTTCCCTGTTCCACTGTTCCACTTGGGACACTCTCACTCTAATATCTTTATATAGGTTGGTACTGGTATTACTATATTATACTATTACATTTTTCCCTGTTCCACTGTTCCACTTGGGACACTTTCACTCTAATATCTTTTATATAGGTTGGTACTGGTATTATGGTATTACTATATTATACTATTAGATTTTTCCCTGTTCCACTGTTCCACTTGGGGCACTTCTCACTCTATTATCTTTATATACGTTGGTACTGGTATTACTATATTATACTATTACATTTTTTCCCTGTTCCACTGTTCCACTTGGGACACTCTCACTCTAATATCTTTTATATAGGTTGGTACTGGTATTATGGTATTACTATATTATACTATTAGATTTTTCCCTGTTCCACTGTTCCACTTGGGGCACTTCTCACTCTAATATCTTTTATATAGGTTGGTACTGGTATTACTATATTATACTATTACATTTTTCCCTGTTCCACTGTTCCACTTGGGGCACTTCTCACTCTAATATCTTTATATAGGTTGGTACTGGTATTACTATATTATACTATTACATTTTTCCCTGTTCCACTGTTCCACTTTGGGGTATTACTATATTATACTACTTCTCACTCTAATATCTTTTATATAGGTTGGTACTGGTATTACTATATTATACTATTACATTTTTCCCTGTTCCACTGTTCCACTTGGGACACTCTCACTCTAATATCTTTTATATAGGTTGGTACTGGTATTACTATATTATACTATTACATTTTTCCTGTTCCACTGTTCCACTTGGGGCACTTCTCACTCTAATATCTTTATATAGGTTGGTACTGGTATTACTATATTATACTATTACATTTTTACCTGTTCCATTGTTGCACGTCGGCCACTCTCACTCTAATATCTTTATATAGGTTGGTACTGGTATTACTATATTATACTATTACATTTTTCCTGTTCCACTGTTCCACTTGGGGCACTTCTCACTCTAATATCTTTATATAGGTTGGTACTGGGTATTACTATATTATACTATTACATTTTTCCCTGTTCCACTGTTCCACTTGGGGCACTTCTCACTCTAATATCTTTTATATAGGTTGGTACTGGTATTACTATATTATACTATTACATTTTTCCCTGTTCCACTGTTCCACTTGGGGCACTTCTCACTCTAATATCTTTCTATAGGTTGGTACTGGTATTACTATATTATACTATTACATTTTTCCCTGTTCCACTGTTCCACTTGGGACACTTCTCCCTCTAATATCTTTATATAGGTTGGTACTGGTATTACTATATTATTATACTATTACATTTTTCCCTGTTCCACTGTTCCACTTGGGGCACTTCTCACTCTAATATCTTTTATATAGGTTGGTACTGGTATTACTATATTATACTATTACATTTTTCCCTGTTCCACTGTTCCACTTGGGGCACTTCTCACTCTAATATCTTTATATAGGTTGGTACTGGTATTATGGTATTACTATATTATACTATTACATTTTTCCCTGTTCCACTGTTCCACTTGGGCCACTTCTCACTCTAATTTCTTTATATAGGTTGGTACGGGTATTACTATATTATACTATTACATTTTTCCCTGTTCCACTGTTCCACTTGGGACACTTCTCACTCTTACATCGTTATATAGGTTGGTACTGGTATTACTATATTATACTATTAGATTTTTCCCTGTTCCACTGTTCCACTTGGGGCACTTCTCACTCTAATATCTTTATATAGGTTGGTACTGGTATTACTATATTATACTATTACATTTTTCCTGTTCCACTGTTCCACTTGGGACACTTCTCACTCTAATATCTTTATATAGGTTGGTACTGGTATTATGGTATTATATTATACTATTAGATTTTTCCCTGTTCCACTGTTCCACTTGGGGGCACTTCTCACTCTAATATCTTTATATAGGTTGGTACTGGTATTACTATATTATACTATTACATTTTTCCTGTTCCACTGTTCCACTTGGGACACTCTCACTCTAATACCTTCATACAGCTTGGCACCGGTATTATGATATTACAATATTATACTATTAGATTTTTCCCTGTTCCACTGTTCCACTTTGGGGCACTTCTCACTCTTAATATCTTTTATATAGGTTGGTACTGGTATTACTATATTATACTATTACATTTTTCCCTGTTCCACTGTTCCACTTGGGGCACTTCTCACTCTAATATCTTTATATAGGTTGGTACTGGTATTACTATATTATACTATTACATTTTTCCTGTTCCACTGTTCCACTTGGGCACTTCTCACTCTAATATCTTTATATAGGTTGGTACTGGTATTACTTATATTATACTATTACATTTTTCCCTGTTCCACTGTTCCACTTGGGACACTTCCATCACTCTAATATCTTTTATATAGGTTGGTACTGGTATTACTATATTATACTATTACATTTTTCCCTGTTCCACTGTTCCACTTGGGCCACTTCTCACTCTAATATCTTTATATAGGTTGGTACTGGTATTACTATATTATACTATTACATTTTTTCCTGTTCCACTGTTCCACTTGGGACACTTCTCACTCTAATATCTTTATATAGGTTGGTACTGGTATTACTACTATTTATACTATTACATTTTCCCTGTTCCACTGTTCCACTTGGGCCACTTCTCACTCTAATATCTTTATATAGGTTGGTACTGGTATTACTATATTATACTATTACATTTTTCCCTGTTCCACTGTTCCACTTGGGACACTTCTCACTCTAATATCTTTATATAGGTTGGTACTGGTATTATGGTATTACTATATTATACTATTAGATTTTTCCCTGTTCCACTGTTCCACTTGGGCCACTTCTCACTCTAATATCTTTTATATACGTTGGTACTGGTATTACTATATTATACTATTACATTTTTCCCTGTTCCACTGTTCCACTTTGGGACACTCTCACTCTAATATCTTTTATATAGGTTGGTACTGGTATTATGGTATTACTATATTATACTATTAGATTTTTCCTGTTCCACTGTTCCACTTGGGGCACTTCTCACTCTAATATCTTTATATAGGTTGGTACTGGTATTACTATATTATACTATTACATTTTTCCCTGTTCCACTGTTCCACTTGGGACACTTCTCACTCTAATATCTTTATATAGGTTGGTACTGGGTATTACTATATTATACTATTACATTTTTCCCTGTTCCACTGTTCCACTTGGGGCACTTCTCACTCTAATATCTTTATATAGGTTGGTACTGGTATTACTATATTATACTATTACATTTTTCCTGTTCCACTGTTCCACTTGGGACACTTCTCACTCTAATATCTTTATATAGGTTGGTACTGGTATTATGGTATTACTATATTATACTATTACATTTTTCCCTGTTCCACTGTTCCACTTGGCACACTCTCCCTCTAATATCTTTATATCGGTTGGTACTGGTATTATGGTATTACTATATTATACTATTACATTTTTCCCTGTTCCACTGTTCCACTTGGGACACTTCTCACTCTAATATCTTTATATAGGTTGGTACTGGTATTACTATGTTATACTATTACATTTTCCCTGTTCCACTGTTCCACTTGGGGTACTTTTCTCTCTATTTTCTTTTTATAGTTGGGTACTGGTATTACTATATTATACTATTACATTTTTCCTGTTCCACTGTTCCACTTGGGACACTTCTCACTCTAATATCTTTTATATAGGTTGGTACTTATTATGGTACTTTGTTATACTATTAGATTTTTTCCCTGTTCCACTGTTCCACTTGGGGCCACTTCTCACTCTAATATCTTTATATACGTTGGTACTGGTACTATATTATACTATTACATTTTCCCTGTTCCACTGTTCCACTTGGGGCACTTCTCACTCTAATATCTTTATATAGGTTGGTACTGGTACTATGGTATTACTATATTATACTATTAGATTTTTCCCTGTTCCACTGTTCCACTGGGGGCACTTCTCACTCTAATATCTTTTATATAGGTTGGTACTGGTATTACTATATTATACTATTACATTTTTCCCTGTTCCACTGTTCCACTTGGGAAACTTCTCACTCTAATATCTTTATATAGGTTGGTACTGGTATTACTATATTATACTATTACATTTTTTCCCTGTTCCACTGTTCCACTTGGGCCACTTCTCACTCTAATATATTTCTATAGGTTGGTACTGGTATTACTATATTATACTATTACATTTTTCCCTGTTCCACTGTTCCACTTGGGACACTCTCACTCTATATAGGTTGGTACTGGTATTACTATATTATACTATTACATTTTTCCCTGTTCCACTGTTCCACTTGGGCCACTTCTCACTCTAATATCTTTTATATAGGTTGGTACTGGTATTACTATATTATACTATTACATTTTTCCCTGTTCCACTGTTCCACTTGGGACACTCTCACTCTAATATCTTTATATAGGTTGGTACTGGTATTATGGTATTACTATATTATACTATTAGATTTTTCCCTGTTCCACTGTTCCACTTGGGGCACTTCTCACTCTATTATCTTTATATACGTTGGTACTGGTATTACTATATTATACTATTACATTTTTCCCTGTTCCACTGTTCCACTTGGGACACTCTCACTCTAATATCTTTTTTTAGGTTGGTACTGGTATTATGGTATTACTATATTATACTATTAGATTTTTCCCTGTTCCACTGTTCCACTTGGGGCACTTCTCACTCTAATATCTTTTATATAGGTTGGTACTGGTATTACTATATTATACTATTACATTTTTCCCTGTTCCACTGTTCCACTTGGGGCACTTTCTCACTCTAATATTTTATATATACGGGTACTACTATATTATACTATTACATTTTTCCCTGTTCCACTGTTCCACTTGGGCCACTTCTCACTCTAATATCTTTATATAGGTTGGTACTGGTATTACTATATTATACTATTACATTTTTCCCTGTTCCACTGTTCCACTTGGGACACTTCTCACTCTAATATCTTTATATAGGTTGGTACTGGTATTACTATATTATACTATTACATTTTTCCCTGTTCCACTGTTCCACTTGGGCCACTTCTCACCCTAATATCTTTATTTAGGTTGGTACTGTATTACTATATTATACTATTACATTTTTTCCTGTTCCACTGTTCCACTTGGGACACTCTCACTCTAATATCTTTATATAGGTTGGTACTGGTATTATGGTATTACTATATTATACTATTAGATTTTTCCCTGTTCCACTGTTCCACTTGGGGCACTTCTCACTCTATTATCTTTATATACGTTGGTACTGGTATTACTATATTATACTATTACATTTTTCCCTGTTCCACTGTTCCACTTGGGACACTCTCACTCTAATATCTTTATATAGGTTGGTACTGGTACTATGGTATTACTATATTATACTATTAGATTTTTCCCTGTTCCACTGTTCCACTTGGGGCACTTCTCACTCTAATATCTTTATATAGGTTGGTACTGTTACTACTCTATTATACTATTACATTTTTCCCTGTTCCACTGTTCTTAGGGCACTTCTCACTCTAATATCTTTATATAGGTTGGTACTGGTATTACTATATTATACTATTACATTTTTCCTGTTCCACTGTTCCACTTGGGCCACTTCTCACTCTAATATCTTTATATTGGTAATGGTTTGGTACTGTCTCCCACTGTATACTATATTATACTATTACATTTTTCCTGTTCCACTGTTCCACTTGGGCCACTTTCTCACTCTAATATCTTTATATAGGTTGGTACTGGTATTACTATATTATACTATTACATTTTTTTCCTGTTCCACTGTTCCACTTGGGACACTCTCACTCTAATATCTTTATATAGGTTGGTACTGGTATTACTATATTATACTATTACATTTTTCCCTGTTCCACTGTTCCACTTGGGCCACTTCTCACTCTAATATCTTTATATAGGTTGGTACTGGTATTACTATATTATACTATTACATTTTTCCTGTTCCACTGTTCCACTTGGGACATTACTATATTATACTCACTCTAATATCTTTATATAGGTTGGTACTGGTATTATGGTATTACTATATTATACTATTAGATTTTTCCCTGTTCCACTGTTCCACTTTGGGGCACTTCTCACTCTATTATCTTTATATACGTTGGTGCTGGTATTACTATATTATACTATTACATTTTTCCTGTTCCACTGTTCCACTTAAGATAATTCTCACTCTAATATCTTTTATATAGGTTGGTACTGGTATTATGGTATTACTATATTATACTATTAGATTTTTCCTGTTCCACTGTTCCACTTGGGGCACTTCTCACTCTAATATCTTTATATAGGTTGGTACTGGTATTACTATATTATACTGTTACATTTTTCCCTGTTCCACTGTTCCACTTGGGGTACTTCTCACTCTAATATCTTTATATACGGGTACTACTATATTATACTAGTACATTTTTCCCTGTTCCACTGTTCCACTTGGGCCACTTCTCACTCTAATATCTTTATATAGGTTGGTACTGGTATTACTATATTATACTATTACATTTTTCCCTGTTCCATTGTTCCACTTGGGATACTCTCACTCTAATATCTTTATATAGGTTGGTACTGGTATTATGGTATTACTATATTATACTATTAGATTTTTCCCTGTCTCCTTGGAGCTGTTCCACTTGGGCTGGTATTACACTTCTCACTCTAATATCTATCTTATATAGGTTGGTACTGGTATTACTATCTTATATACTATTACATTTTTCCCTGTTCCACTGTTCCACTTGGGACACTTTCTCACTCTAATATCTTTTATATAGGTTGGTACTGGTATTATGGTATTACTATATTATACTATTAGATTTTTCCCTGTTCCACTGTTCCACTTGGGGTACACTTCTCACTCTAATATCTTTATATAGAGTTGGTACTGGTATTACTATATTATACTATTACATTTTTCCCTGTTCCACTGTTCCACTTGGGACACTCTCTCACTCTAATATCTTTTATATAGGTTGGTACTGGTATTATGGTATTACTATATTATACTATTAGATTTTTCCCTGTTCCACTGTTCCACTTGGGCCACTTCTCACTCTAATGTCTTTTTATAGGTTGGTACTGGTATTACCATATTATACTATTACATTTTTCCCTGTTCCACTGTTCCACTTAGGCCACTTCTCACTCTATTATCGTTTATATAGGTTGGTACTGGTATTACTATATTATATTATTACATTTTTCCCTGTTCCACTGTTCCACTTGGGGCACTTCTCACTCTATTATCTTTATATAGGTTGGTACTGGTATCACTATATTATACTATTACATTTTTTCCCTTGTTCCATTGTTCCACTTTGGGTCATTCTCACTCTAATATCTTTATATAGGTTGGTACTGGTATTACTATATTATACTATTACATTTTTCCTTGTTCCACTGTTCCACTTGGGACACTCTCACTCTAATATCTTTATATAGGTTGGTACTGGTATTATTATATTATGCTTTATTACATTTTTCCTGTTCCACTGTTCCACTTGGGACACTCTCACTCTTATTTCTTTATATAGGTTGGTACTGGTACTGGTATTACTACATTATACTATTACATTTTTTCCCTGTTCCACTGTTCCACTTGGGCTACTTCTCACTCTAATATCTTCATATATAGGTTGGTACTGGTATTACTTATATTATACTCATTACATTTTCTTTTCCTCGTTCTTAATTGTTCCACTTGGGACACTTCTCACTCTCAATATCTTTTATATAGGTTGGTACTCGGTATTATGGTATTACTATATTATACTATTAGATTTTTCCCTGTTCTAATTGCCCCACTGCAAGTGTAATTTCTCACTCTCATTATCTTTTAGCATACGTTGGTACTGGTATTACTTATATTATACTATTACATTTTTCCCTGTTCCACTGTTCCACTTGGGACACTTCTCACTCTTAATATTTTTTTATAGGTTGGTACTGGTATTATGTTATTACTATATATATTATTAGATTTTTCCCTTGCTCTACTGTTCCAATTTTTGGGGCACTTCTCAATTTAATAGTCTTTTATATAGGTTGGTACTGGTATTACTATATTATACTATTACATTTTTTCCTGTTCCACTTTTCCACTTGGGGGTACTTCTCACTCTAATATCTTTATATAGGTTGGTACTGGTATTACTATATTATACTATTACATTTTTCCCCTGTTCCACTGTTCCACTTGGGCCATACTTTCTCACTTCCCAATATCTTTTTTATATAGAAGCTGGTACTGGTATTACTTATATATTTACTCATTTACATTTTTCCCTGTTCCACTGTTCCACTTGGGACAATTTCCTCGTTTCAATATCTTTTATATAGGTTGCAGTACTGGTATTATGGTATTAATATATATTATACTATTAGATTTTTCCCTGTTCCACTTACTTGGGGCAATTTTCACTCTATTATCTTTTACATACGTTGGTACTGGTATTACTGTATTATACTATTACATTTTTCCCTGTTCCACTGTTCAACTTGGGACACTTCTCACTCTAATATCTTTATATAGGTTGGTACTGGTATTACTATATTATACTATTACATTTTTCCCTGTTCCATTGTTCCACTTGGGGTACTTCTCACTCTAATATCTTATATAGGTTGGTACTGGTATTACTATATTATACTATTACATTTTTCCCTGTTCCACTGTTCCACTTGGGCACTTCTCAATTTCAATATCTTTATATAGGTTGGTACTGGTATTACTATATTATACTCTTCATTGCATTTTTCCTGTTCCACTGTTCCACTTGGGACACTTCTCACTCTAATATCTTTATATAGGTTGGTACTGGTATTACTATATTATACTATTACATTTTTCCCTGTTCCACTGTTCCACTTGGGACACTTCTCACTCTAATATCTTTATATAGGTT